>NC_040013.1:17245889-17528389 GCF_000972845.2 Larimichthys crocea
TCCTGAACACTTACATTATGGAAGAGTGAATTCACTTCTCTACTGCAGCTCAGCCTAATAAAGTCAATGAGATGATCAGTTTAACTGTGCAAGCATGTGGTTTTAAATAAATATGACTTTACGATGATGTATGTATTACTTCATGTACCACCTGCTCCAATGTTGAGTATTCAGTATCATTGATCAATGCCTTCACTTAACAAACTACAGCATTACTTAAAGGAAAAAAAAACCAAGGCAAACGTTCGTGTGTATGATATACTTACAATCCAGAATTCCCATAGATTTTTTTTGACAACAGATGATCTAATTCCCCCACCGTGCAGTTTGAGCTGTCCACAAGAGATTATTTCACTCAATACACAGGTTTTTACAGACCTCTTGCGAATTCATCATCAAATGTCATTAAAGCGAGTCAAAGCCATTTTAATCTCACATCTGCTCTTCATTACCTTCCTGCAAAAAGAAAACTGGGCTGGGGTTGGCTTTGCACCTCCACCCAGGGAACAAGGAGAGAAGGAAATATGGGCTAGGCCAAAAGGAGGAAGAGGAAAAAGACGAAAGCGGAAAAGAGAAGGAGAATTTATTATTAGGTCCATGAGACAAAAAAAAAAAAAAAAAAACGCAACTGGGTAAAAATTCCTAAATTCCGAGGGACAGTGCATTGTGTTCCCATTTACATCAGATCACTCCGGCACCGTCCCGGCCACATGAGTTTACAAGGCTCTATGTACACACAACAATGACAGATCTACCACAGCAACTTCATAGTCATTCCTCCCTTAAAACAACTTCAAAACTACACCAACATATCACTCATAGCTATAGTGTATAGTTAAGTGGACATTAGGACTTGGTTTAGCTAACTAATATTCGGAATTTCGAATATTATGAATATGATAAAAAATATTTGTATATTCGAAACCCGTATTAAAATAATATCGATATTTACTTATTGTCAGGGCCCAGCGCGGCGCGCCTTGATTCTCCTCCGTTGTGTCCCATGTGCTCCCTTACTGACCGTTCGTTAGCTATTCTGCAGTCACGTGGACACAACAAGGAGCACCCCCCCCATCCCGCTTCCCACCTCAATGAAGAAGCAGGCTACACACCAGTGATCCCGATGAGAGTACAGTTTTGCATAATTAAATTGCACTGAAGTTACCACAAATGTAACATGTTGAACATGACTCTTGGATTTAGTTTGAGACCGACAATACAAATAAATCAGCCGTTTTGGACTACCACTGGTCGTTTTTCTTGACATTGGCAGTGCAACGCCCCTCTGCTTGGATTATAACGGGGGGTTACTTTTTACAATCCTGTTTGTTACAATGAAAGTTCCTATTCTCGGGGGGGTGGGTGGGGGGGGTTGGTGGTTGGTGGGTTTTTGGGTGTTTGGGGGGGTGGGTTTGGTGTTGGGGGGGGGTGGGTGTGGGGGGGTGGGTGGTGGGGGGGGGGGGGGGGGGTTGTGGGGTGGGTGGTGGGGGGTGGGGGTGGGTGGGTGGTGGGGGGGGTCGGGTGTGGGGGGTGGGTGGGGGTGGTGGGGGCGAAAACAATTAATTAATTCATTAAGAATATTCGAATATATTCGATATTCGACATTCTTTAAGACTAATATTCGAATTCAATTTGGGAATGTTACCAGCCCTAGTGGACATGAATTATTATAAAAATATCTTGTACAACTATCTTTGCCTGTAATTATACAATGAGATGTTGACAATCTGCCATTACCCTCACTTTTACTATCGATAATCAGCGCTACCAACACAGCCTGTCAGAAGTCTGCCCCACCTCATTTTAAAGTAAGTTGGCAGGTGTGTTGATTTAAACAACCTGACATTCTCCTTGTGCTGACCATGAGGGTATTTAATTACGGGAGATGAACCCAATTAGTCACACTATTAGAGTGCTCAAACCTCCACTGGTAGTCCTCCAAAGTAGATTTATCGTGGTGCCTCGAAAAAAGTCCCTGCATCATAACCAGGACTCGAGTCAGTGGGAAGTGGAAGAGGCAGAGCACAGAATTTGAACTCTGTTGACTTTGTGGATTAATAAAACCTCTTTTCTGATGTCAGGAAAAGGACGGCTGTTGTTATTAGTATTTGTTTTTTTGTTGTTGTTTTTTTCTTTCTTCTAGTGGAAAACATGCAACAAGCTAACGCGATGATCTCAATGCAAAGGAAGACAGTTAGACTCTTCAGTTAGTCCAACGGTTATTATCATGGTTATAACAGATGACCTCTTGTGTGTTTGCTGCAGGCAAGCTTAGATGCACACGAAAGCCGACACCACTCACAACCACCACCACAAACACACACCACCAACACCACACACCACACACACCATGACTCAGAAAGGACAGAGGCCAGCCTGTTTATAACAAAGTAGGTCAGAGCAGAGCACCAAGAAGACGCGGACGCGAGAGGAGAGGAGAGCTAGAAGAGAGAGGAGGGAGAGAGAGAAAGACAGACGGCTGGAAGGAGCAGGCATGGCTTTTAGTGCCATCACTGGCTGTTGAACCAAAAAAAACGTGAAGAAGAAATATGCAGTCACAGTTATTGCAATGCAAACATAGACTAGCAATGAAACATGAAGGTAACTCAACCCACCACAAGATAAGCTATTGTGTAGTTTGTTAATATATATGTGTTATGAGTCTCACCTGAGGGCAGTCTTTAATATAATGGCCTTGTGTGAAGCACAGGTGGCACAGGTAGTTTGGTGGGGGCTTTTGTTGGGTTTCCTTGGCTCCTGAAGAAAGGGAAGGTCTGAGAAATGGTGTCCGTCAGGGAGGTGAGTCCGTCCACGATGTTGTTCAGGGGCCCATAGGGTGACACTTTTTATACACGTTGTTGTTTAAGGCCTACAAAACAAGAACAGTATCACACAAGCGTTCAACTTTAACCTGTTAGTTTATGTCTAAAATGTGTCAAGTATAATATAATCTACATGAATAAGTTGTGGCGCTCTGCCCACTCAATTCACATACAACTCCCAAACCACAGAGGTCCATAAAGTGTCACTTGCTACATATAGTATGCTGGACACATTACCGCATACAAGATAATCACATAAATATTGCATTTCTGGTTTGGGGTCTTTAAAATGTGAGTTAATCACTAATTTCCTTGAGAGCAAGCTGTCCTATTTCGTGTGCGAAAAAAATTAGAAAAAAAAAAAAAAAGATCCCTCCAAGATCATTTCTCTCATTAAATTCAGAACATCTGGCCAGAGGCCCAGCTGTGCTCATGAGCTGGAAAAGTACTGAGCGTCCACAGAGAAAGACAGGACTTCACGAGGATAGGACTCATTGCAAACAAGATGGGAGGATGTTCCCTCACCAGCCTGTGGAACATGCAATGTCACCATGCACTGTTGGCGGTAAACTCAACATGGTCATGTTTGTAGTCTGCTTGGCGCCACGAACGCAGAGTGTGCATGCCACAGGGGCCAGTGTATTCAGAAGATGCCGTCTGAATATTAATAACAGTGAAAGCATTGCCTGCAGTCCCTTATTTCCCTTTTCATTCATTGCCTTCCTCTGTTGTGAATACGATCCAACGGATAGACGGGATTGACCCTTGGTGAAATTATAGTGATTTGTGCTGACATTTTTATTCTTGATGGTCATGTAATTAACCCGTGTGGACAAGGGGCTAAACAAATAGTCAACCAGTCATCTGCCTTGACATAAATAGTTGAATGCACTAATAACAAATGTTTTGAGACACCACTCTCAAGTAAAAATGTCACTAGCAAATCCATAATAAAATCCTCCTCATCACTGACAGTTTGGGGAACAGGTTTGCATCTAGATATTATGTCACTGTTATGTTTAATGTTGCACTTGGAACCTGGCTTGGGGCTGAAAGCCAAATCTTTATCTGCAGGCTGTGAGATTGTCTTGTTAACCAGCTCCAGCTTCAAGACTCGTGTTCATTTATTACATGTAGTCGTCGTAAATCAAGCGCTACGGTGGTTTCTCAAGTTTTCCATCCGCCATGTGTTAAGCTCCTGCCGTATTGCTTGTGTTCGTATTACCACTCCTTGTGGAAATGTACATGTTGTGTTATTCACCAAACTTAAGTCTTAGTGCAGATTTGTTAAATTATTTAACAAATAAAAACAGGAAACTTCATCGGTTGATGCTCCTCACATTTCTTCACTTTGGCCTGAAACGTCCTCATGTCAGCCCAGAGGAAACTGATTTCACACACATCTGCTAATGGTGGGTGAGACGTTTGTTTTTCTGTGTGTCTGTGGAGTGAGTGAGTGAGGATGAGTGAGTGAGTTAGTGGGAGCGAGTGAGTGATTCAGCAGGAGAGTGATGTTTATGTCTGTGGCGATGGATGTGTAAGCGTTAGCCAACACAATAGGACTAAACCAGTCACTGTGTGTCCAAATAATGAAGTAAAACTCTAGCAATCTGTGACCGTTTTTCACAGGTCCATGCATGAGTTCAAGCACAGCAGGACACCATCACACATGGAAACTTTAAGGAAGGTACTGATTGAAGTAGAATAGATTCCGCAGGAATTACAAGTACTATTAGGTCAGATAAGTTCAAAATGGTTATAAATACTTCACATGCAAGTTGTTGTTTTTTTTTGTCTTCTTAGTCCGAAACTACATAATATTGGGTGAAAAGTACCAAACATTCATGCAAAGCCATCACACGAGATTGTGGTAGCATACTTGCGTTGTGCTACAAATGGGTTTTTTTCCGTCATCAACAAATTCATACATTCACACACATTTTACTTTAAGTGGACTGTTGGTTGATCCCAGTGCAAAAACAACCACATGCATTACTCATCTCAATCAAATTCAGTGTAGTGGTTTATTTACTTGGCATAGCTGGGGAAAGTGTGTTGCAAAATCTCCACCCCTTAAACAGTTTCCAGACTGTATGTGTTCCCTCAGTTTGAAACACTTGTGGATTGGAATGGCATTACACAATCGCGTGTAATGTATAATGTGCACACCCAATTTTCAGGGGACTGTTTATGTATAAATGACTTCAAAGGCTCTATGGTTCCACCCGTGATAAAGACACTGGGTCTAGATGGTGAATACGCCATTCCTCCCTGTTTCCACACATAGCCCATAGTAACATGGATCTAAGGAACTCAAACACAGGAGAGCTGCTGTGCGCTCTTTAATTTTTGCCCACCACATGTGGTTATTTATCCGTGCCTGTGTATGTATGCATGTGTGTATGGGGGTGAGTTGAGGAAACGGCCACAGCGCCGCCGTCGTCGTTTCTGGTCCTTTTTCAACATGCGTGCTGCAGACAGGTTTGCAGCCTGCAACATTATCAGGCTTTGTCCCTAAAATTACCCCGAGCTACAAAAATAGCTAATATGTAACAAGTACTGATTTGTTTGCACAACCAGGTCTATTTGAAGAAGTCAGAGACAGCAGACCTCAGCAGGGGCTGCAGTGGCCTTCCCTCTCCAGGCAGAGGTGTGCAGGAGGAGGATATTTTCCATCTGTCTTTCCTTACTTCTCTGATCAGAGACATGTCTGATTAAAACAGTGTTTGCTTAACAATCTAACCTTATTAATTGAATCAAATCATCCTGAATTATTTAATGACATGATAGGGAAAGAAATGGAATGTGTCATATAGAAAATTTTTGTTGATTTATTTAGTATTAGTAGATTAAATTATTTTTAATATTCCTGGTCAGGTATGACTGAAAGTAATAATAAGTGATTTATAGTCACATTATGACACTCTTACTGTTAGTGTATTTAGAATCTAAACGATACTGAGACATATCATAATTAGAGGACTAGTATTTCTTTAAGCTTACAGTTTTACAGTGATGATATTTACAGCAATCCAACTTTTGTGTTTTATACAAAGAGAGAGAGAGACTTTCCAGGACTTTTTCAACATTATTATTGCCCACGTTCAAATATCATGGAGGTTATGCTATCCTACCAGAATAGCCCATGCTGTACCTGCTAAAACATTTGCCACAGACGCGCCACAGTCAACAGATAAATCAGTTTCCTGCTGTAGTAAATTCAGCCACCAAATTAAATGCTCATGCCATATTTCACCTCATTCCGCTGCAGCTGAAAGAAATTGTTGAGATAGTTGGAGTTCAGGAAGGCAAGCTCAAATCCGCCGCTGCGGGGTCTTGCTGAAATTGAGATCCGGTGGGAGAGTTGGGTTCGGGTCTAAACGCGTCAAAAGCGCTGGTCTGGTGGGGGTCTTGTAAGGAGAGATAGATAGCCAGTTAGAAGTTGCGCGGCTGGTACACGGAGGCACTCGTGTCTTGGCAGACAACAAGCTCATCTTTCAAAAATGGAAACTGAAACTGGTTTTTCCACCGACTTCTCTTGGACTCGTCTCAACTCTTCTTGCCGTCTGCTTTTTCGTTCCCGTATCCCGGCAAGATGGCAAGTGCTCTTTTTGTCTTCCCGTTAAAGAGCACTGTCCTCCTCACGCCGGGAGCCTCGTCCCAGTTAGATGTTACTCAAAAGTCATTGCGCTAACATGTCAGTATAAAAAGTTTTCCCCTGCTCCCCATGGTCCGCTATCTGCCTTTATTGCAGCGGGGAGCGAGAGAGGCTTTTTGAATAGATTATGACGGCTCTGCGTCCACCAAGGACGCAGGCCAATCAGCGTCTAGTTGTATGAATATTCATTAGTACCCCACTGATAGAGAGAAATGGTTTCATCTGCTCTCACACTGAAGAGCCCATCTTTGTGTTCTTGAGTTATGGGTCTATTTGGTTATATATTTAAGCTATATGATATCTATCATGACTTATTTACAATTATCAGAATATCTAGGTCTTCTCTCTCTTTGTGTGTGGGATATGTGTTTTTCAGGCAGAGATGTGAGTAGTTACACAACTCTTTGGATGTCCATGTGATTTATATTGACTTATAATGTAGCAAATGCCAATTTGATATCACAATCAAACAGTGTTTCCGTATACCTATCCAATTCTGTCACTGATTAATGAATTATACATTTTTTTCATATCTTTTTGCACTATATTATATATTTTGTACTTTATATTATTCTTTTTTAGCTAGCTGAGCTGACCGGTTCCTCTCCGTCCAATACATTTTATTGCCCTGTGTTTACCTGTATATGACAAATAACCTGAAATTAATGTCATTCAGCCATCTGTAAACTAAAAACTCGTGTGCAAGACTGAAACAATCAATAAATCAGTAGATGAATCAATAAAATCAGCTACTCACATCAGGGGAGAACTCTCCTGAGTGGGTCTCGCCTACAAACAACCTGTTGGTGGCAGGCTCGCCATGGTGTGGATATGGAGAAACTTTAGAAAGGGCTCCCTCTGTGGCAAATGTCCTACACACACGCACAAAAATACATACATATATACATATATGAATACACACCACACTACGAGTAGACTAGAGTTGAGTAATCTTACATAATCTGTGCATTCGTGCAAAGGCAGAGTAGGGCTGATGACGTGGAGTTGGCTAAAATACAAACTCTCTGTTGGTTACTGACATCACATCACAACCACTGACAAACAAGTTATACAGCACTTTGAGAAAAATGACACTCACACAGCTTACGTAAAAAAAGCAATATATATGCCGTTGTTAAACGGCTCACGCTGAAAATAACAGCACATTTAACATTTAGATTTAACATTTAGATTTAGTTTTAATATTTAGATTTAACATTTAGACTTAGATTTAACATTTAGATCTAACATTTAGATATTTAGAGTTAACATTTAGATTTAAACATTTAGATTTAACATTTAGATCTTACATTTAGATTTAGAGTTAACATTTAAATTTAACATTTGATTTAACATTTAGATTTAGATTTAACATTTAGCTTTACATTTAGATTTGATTTAACATTTAAAATTTAACATTTAGATTTAACATTTAGATTTAGATTTAACACTAGATCTAACATTAGATGTAACATTTAACATTTGATTTAAATATTTGAAATAGCTCTAAGTTGACAATATGTTGTTGTAAATGTGCAAAAAAAGTGACTCTCAAAAATTCACACCAGTTTTTTAAACATTGTGACAAAATGTTGCTGTTACATATGACTACTACTATACTATACTATACTATTATTATGTGATGTATGAGTTGACGTAGCTGAAACACAGCATTAACAGGTACTTTAACTTAGTTTTAACTATATATACCTTTTGTTAAACATCAGGTGAGGTCCGTCTGTCACATTTTCCATCATGTCACTGATGTGGTTATATGTCTCAGAATGAACACTATTTGTTTTTTGGCTGTTGTCACATGATAGGCCTGTCACTGCTCGGGTGGGGAGCCCTACATGGAAGTCAAGAGTCCCCACCCACTGTACTCTCTGCTTAAATACAGTCAAAACAGGGACTGGTCTGAAGTAATACGTCTTCCAGGAAAGGACAGAAGCAGACTAAAGTAAGTGCTCGAATCAAACAACTAACTAAAGCAACCCTAGATAGATAGAAGAGAGTAGTAATGCATTAGCGACACGATAGAAGTTATTATTTGGATAAGTGGTAACTATTTTGCTGTCTTTTGTCTACGTTACTGCGCTCGATCGCTCTTCGTTAGCATGCCAACCTTACACAGCTTTATGGATTTAGCTCAGCCATTTAAGGCAACGAAATACTAAGTCTGTGGTTGTTGTAACGTTATCCAGCTGCTTGAATACTATTAGTTTATTTATGGTTAGCCTAGAAGCTAACGTGGCTAAGCTCGGAACAGAGCAGATAAAGCTGCATTATGTAAAACTGCGCTGGGAAGTAACCAGCCTGGCTAGTTTTCAGTAGGAGACTTGTACAGGCCTGAAGCAGGCTTGTATTAGCGACCACACTTTTCCTGTTCGTGTTATATAGTTTAAATGCCTGTTTTTTACGGTTAACATAACCTGTTAGCATGTTTTTTAGTAACAATGCAGGTGTACTGACCAGTCAAGATATTCTAATCACCTTAGCAACGTCTTTATGTTTGGTCTTAGCCAGGCAGTCACTGTCCGTAATCACCTCTTATCGTGACTTTGAATAAATAAACTATATTTAACAACACTATATTCTTAATCAGCAACCCCCTCAACTCCCTGAGCAAAAAAAATGATGTGCAAGGTGTGAATATTTGCAGCTGTGTTGCTATATGTGGTTTCAAGTTGTTGTTTTTCTTCTTCCTCACGTTTGACGTGTGACAGACAGTGAGGCTTTGCACCTGAAACCAGCAATTAAATGTGTGATATGTCTCAGCAGACAAACACCATTTGTTCTGACCAAATGTGTTTTTTTTTAACCGTTGGAAAGTATTTCACAAGCTCGCTTTGAGTCAGTTAAATTCCTGTGATGGGCATTGGATCATGAAAGGAGTATATGTTGAAAGTATTCATTTAACAGCTAAGGCTTGTGACTCCGGATCATTTTTGCCTATAAAAACTTGATGAGATTGGTCAACAATTGCTTCACAGGGCACTGTGTGCTATTCAAACACAAAAACGTCAAAAGAAATTTTTCTTTTTTTCTTCTATGTCCCTAAAATGCAAAGCAGACAAAACTGTTCCACTCAAGTCCATGAGCTCAGTTTTACCATGGAACAAGAAAGCCTATGGGAAAACAGGATTTTTGTACTCTAGACTTAACCCAGCCCGCCACTCAGCTAAAAATGTCTGTGATCCAACGGCCGGGAATTAAGAGTTCCCTTCGTTAATTGTTATACATTGTTATATTCAAAAGCAATGACTGTGGCGTTAAAAGGTACTACACTGGGTCAAGGACTTGACTTAAGTTCTTGTTCATCAAATAGTTCATCTCTTGTCAGTGAGAATTGTGCCCAGCTGGGATAGATAAGGAGGAGCAGCTTTACAACAGGGTGTGTTTTCAGCTCTCTGGTTTCTATGTCAGTGCGTTGTAAGTATGGCTGGCATTCAGGGTGCTATAAACTGTGTAGCGTTCTTTCTTTAAATTGTCCTTCACCAACACGTAAAAGGCATGTTTGTCTAAGTAGCTGCACAAGATGTAAATAATTGGTCATTTTTGGCCGTCTTTTGATTGACAGTTCTGTTCTCTTTATGTTGAAGCCATGAGCTACCCTGGATACCCCCTCAGGCAGCGGCTACCCTCCACAGCCTGGTGCTTACCCTCACAACCTGGTGCTTACCCACCTCAGCCTGGATACCCTCCACCGGCTGGGGGCTATCCTCCACAGGCTGGTGGTTATCCCCCCCAGGCTGCGGCTATCCCCCACAGCTGGTGGCTATCCTCCGCAGGCTGGAGGATATCCGCCACAGGCAGGAGGCTCCCACAGGCACCACCACCAGGTAAGCCGCCGCACAACATTGTTCAAGGACATTTTGACACTTTTTTTTTTGACATTTTCTGCCAGCAGCCTGTTATCTTATTTTAGCATAAAGACTGGGAGCAGGGAACAAGTAGCCTGGCTCTGTCAAAAGTAAAAAATAACATGTCTGTCTAGCAGACCTACAGCTCATAACGAAGGTGTTATATACTGTCTGTTTAATCCACAGACACAAAAAAAAACACACTTGGTTCTATGGCGGGTTGTGCTGAGCTATATCTTACTTTGGCATGGTGACATCCTTGTCCACTGTCATACAAACATGATATAATACGTCGATTAGTTTTTAGAGATTTTCTTAGTTTTGGACAGAGCTTTTTCTCCCTGGCTTTTAACCAAGCTTAAATATCTTAGCATTTTCTTAACCTTTTCTAATCATGGTATTTTTATTATATATATTATATATAATATTATATTATATATATATATATATATATATATTATATATATATATTATATATATAGTGTTTAATTATTTGGATTAACCTGTACAACACTTTGGTCAACCTCAGTTGTTTTTAAATGTGCTTTATAAATAAAGGTTGAGTTGAGAGCCAGGCAAGCTGTTTCCCTTTTTCCATTCGTTGTGCTAAACTAAGCTAATAGACGGCTGGTTTTAGCTTTCATATTTCTGTTACAAACATGAGTGATATTGACCTATATTTAAATTCAGAGAAATAAAGTGATGTAGCAGTCGTTGTTGTGTTGTAAGTAGTCTTAAGGTCAAGGTATTCTGGTGGCTATTTCAGAAAGGGTGAGTCAGTTTTGTCGTGTTTGCAGGCAGCAGGGATCATGAGACGTATAGTTAACAGAGTGGAATTTTTATTTTTTTTTCCCTCCAAAACAAACAAACCACCGCTGTTGCTAAGAGAAACAAGGCCCACAAGTCCATCTTTGACATCACATAGTACTCTCTTTCTCTGGCCAGCACTCTTTCACCTTCCCGTTAACTCGATGGAAAGTGAGAAAAAGGAAGTTCCAGTAAGAAGGCTCATTCCTGTCTTAGCCTAATATTCCCAGTTCAGTAGCACAATACATCCTCAACTTTCCTGAACAGTTTCGCTTTTGTTGTTTACTGCAGGCAGTTGGGGCGGTGGCCCTACCGGTGGATATCCCTCCATTGGTCTCGACAGCTTATCCAACCCTGGATACAACGCTGGCATGGTGAGTTTAGCCTTAAAAAAAAGAAGAAAAAAAAAAGAAATTCCCCCCCTCACCTGCACTCAGAAAATTCGTAATGTATTTGTAATGCAACATCAGATAATTGCGTTGAATATTCCAGTTAGAATGAATTACACAGCCGTTCATGGAATATCAGGTCGTTTCAGTTTACGGTAAGACTTTTCCAAAGTCAGCATTTTAACATCCTCAGCATTGCCATTTTCTCTGTCAGCATCTCTTCTTTAGGTCTCTTGCATGAGAAAAAATCGTCACATACTTCAATCTTATCCATGCTTCTGAAACCTTTCATTCTGATGCAACCTTTTACCCCTTTTACTTTTCTGAGTCATCGTCTTGTCTGTGTCACGTATTCTCATTTTGTGTTACTAGATATATGATTTTCCATCCATTTCTATCATATAGCATGGCCACACTTTGTCTCTACTTGTGCTTTGCATAACATAATCTTTGAGGATCTGTGCACAAATTATGGGATGCCAATCTTTCCATATCACAGGGCAGTCAGAGCTCTGCAGGCATGGGGGGTTTTACTCCAAACCCATCCATGTACCCCCAAGCCCCTCGGGGGTACCCATCTGGCCCTCAGCCTATCGGGTATGGTGCCTCCGTCCCTAACCAACAGTCATATGGCCTGTACCCACAGCCAGGAGGGACCATGCCCCCAAACCAAGCTCCTGGTATGGGCTACCCTGGTCAGCCTGGCCAGCCAATGCAAGGATATCCCCGTGCACCATCACCCAACCCACCAATGGCTGGTTATGGAGGAGCACCCGCACCTAACCCATCAATGCCTGGTTATGGAGGAGCACCAGCACCCATGCCAGCCTACCCAAATCCGTCCATGCCAGCCTACGGAGGAGGAGCCATGCCGATAGCTCCAGCTATCAATGTAATATAATACTTAACTATATTATGATAGATTTCAAAGCTTTTGGTTATAAAAAAAAAAATGAAATAGCACATGTTCCATTGTGGAAAATTTTGTATTGTTTGTCTTATCAGAGAGGATTCAGGGGAACAATCAAGGACTATCCTGGAGCTGACCCACTTAAAGATGTGGAGGTCCTGAGGAAAGCCATGAAGGGCTTTGGTAAGTGCTATAGACAGAACTTGAATACACTGGATGTTGTCCTTTTTGAAGTTTCTTGGAAGAATTTCTTTAATTTTCTTGATATTATAGCTTTTATACTTATAAAGATATTTGTAATTAAGTATGAATGGTATTTGTAAGTATAAATGAAATGCTAATTGGAAATGAAGGCATTTTAAATACCTGTGACCTGTCTCTGCTTTAACATTGTGTAGGAACTGATGAGCAAGCTATCATCGACTTACTGGGGAGTCGCTCCAACAAGCAGCGCGTACCTTTGCCCCGAGCCTACAAAACGTCCTATGGAAAGGTAACAGTCCATTTTTATTATCAGGTTTTTAAGAGGTTAATGTGATACTTGGTTCTATTTTCCTTTGCAGGCTATCTGTTTAAAAAAAATACTTCACATAGAATCATACAGAGCTCAGTGTGCATTACCTAACGCTGCATAATGGTGACGAGTAGAGAACAGGTGCTTGTGCTGCCAGTAAAATGGAGAGGGTATTGGATGTCCTCAGAGCTCATTATAGCAAGAAAGTTTTTCACAGCAGCAGTTAATGATGGTTTTGAGTTATTCCAAACATGTTTCCATTTTCAGGATCTGATTAAGGATCTGCATTCAGAACTGTCTGGAGACTTCAGGAAGCTTGTCATGGCCACTTTGAAGACCCCAGCTGAGTTTGATGCCTATGAGCTCAACAGTGCCATAAAGGTAAATGCTAATTTAAAATCCATTATTATTATTATTATTATTATTATGTGGTTTTGCACATTTACTTATTTTTTATTATGAAAATGGTTCGATAAAGAAACAATGTTTATGTTACATTATTACAAAGAACTGCATTAGTTCTAAGTTTGAATGCATTAATGAATTCACTGAACAAAAATAAACAGGAAGAATTTCACGCTGCCACAAGGCCAGAGAATGAGGTTGTCAGATAAGAAGTTGTTCTGTCTTCCTAACAGGGAGCTGGAACTGATGAAGCCTGTCTGATAGAGATCCTGTCTTCTCGCTCTAATGCTGAAATCAAGGAGATATGTCGCATTTACAAACAAGGTGAGATGCCTCAGGGTGGCTAATGCACTGCTTTCCTCTCCTGTTCTCCTCTTCTTTATCAGTCAGCATCACAAAACCGTGGAAAGCGTTTTATTACGTTTAGTGGATAAGGTCAGTGTGCATCTGGATTTAGGTACCACCATCAAATTTGTAAAAGGAATCTATCTCACATAAAGTCATGTAGCACTTTAGTTAATAATAATAATAATAATAATAATAATAATATAATTCTTCTTCATCCTATTGTAATTATTTGGTTGTTTTGCTTTTATTTTTTATGCATGTATGTATTAATCCACAGTATCCTAGTTTCCCCCGAGTCATTTGAATGCAGCTGCACAATGTTTGGTTTATTTTCAAAGATGAGAAAAGTGTAAAAACAAAATATTCAAATTATTACCAACTTCAATCTAAATATATTCATCAGCCTTCAAAAATCACTATTGCATGAAGCTATGTATTTGTGTGTGTTCTGTTTTTGTTATTACAATTACTTTTTATTACCATTCTTAGAATACAAGAAATCACTCGAGGATGCCATCAGTGGAGATACCTCAGGCCACTTCCGCAGGCTCCTGATTTCTCTTTCCCAGGTACAGATATGATGCTAATTAATTACCTCTATAACTGACGTCTCTTAGCAAGCATTTCCAGATTTAATTAGGAATGCTTCGTTCTGTATTTTGTAGGGTAATCGTGATGAACGTGAAACTGTTGACATCTCTCTGGCTAAACAGGATGCTCAGGTAGAGACTTCATGATTCTTCATGTTTGATGATTTATCTGCAACTTGGTAATTTTGATGTTGTTAACTAGATGACCTATTGATTGTATCAATATTTACACATTACTGTTCTCCTTTTATAGGCCCTGTATTCTGCTGGAGAAAACAAGCTGGGAACAGATGAGTCCAAATTCAATGCTATTTTGTGTGCCAGGAGCAAACCCCATCTCAGAGCAGGTATTCTTTATGAAGACATATCCAAAACCATAAACTAACATAATGTTCAAGATTTAAAACCTCTTAATGGATAATTGAGAATCAGGCCACAATTGCAAATTATGCAAACTGTTGTGAGCCATATCACTGATGGTGTGTGTCTGTGTCTGTAGTGTTCCTAGAGTACCAGAAGATGTGTGGCAGAGATATCGAGAAGAGCATCGACAGGGAGATGTCCGGAGATCTCGAGAGTGGAATGTTGGCAGTGGGTAAGAAGTCACATGCATTAAGTCTATTCTTAGAGGGGCCACACCCATGTATTGTGCAAGTCTGAATCAGCTCCACATAATTAGTTAATGACGAGCGTAGAAGCTTGTTGGCAGTATGCTTGACGTTCAACCACAGAATATTTTCCATGCTCGTTATGTTGTATACTATCGTGACACGCTTTCGTTAACATAATACTGAAGGAAGGCGTGCTGTTAAATGCGTAATCTTTGTTTTTCCCCCTTTTTTTTGCCAACATTTCTCAGAGTTATGGTACTGTAACCTGTTTTTAGATGTGTTGTTTTTTTTTTTTTACATCTTTTTTTATTTTAATCATTCCAATGGTTTTGCACATCAGGTTTGTGTGTTTTGATTGTGAGGTGCAGTGCAGTGTGGCATGCTTGCCATAGTTTTACCGTTGTGTTTCATTTCACTCTTTTTACTTTGTTGAAAATATAACTTGCTGTAAAGCTGTGTTAATCAATATTCGCCAATAGGGGGCAGAAAGATTCCCAGAAGTTGACTTAATGTTACTTCTTATATAAAAAAATAGACAAAAATAAGACAAGATATTTAATGTTCAAACTGATACACTGTTTTTGTAGATACTTGTAAACAGTCATTCTGATTTTAATGCCTGCAACACATTTGAAAACATTTGGGACAGGATCACAAAGGACTAGGAAAGTTGTGGAATGCCCAAAAACCACCTGGAACATCCCACAGATAAAAGGATAACGCTACATGGGCTCAGGAACATTAAACACATCCTGTCACTGCATCTACAAATGCCATAAAGCGAAAGCTGTATCAAAAAGATGTTACAACAACAGTTACAACACTGTGGCTTCATAGTAGAAGAGAGCAGGTCTAGATTGCCTGTCTAGATTTGTCTCCAGTGTGGCACATCATGAAGCGCAAAATACGACATTGGAGACATCAGACTGTTGAGCAACTGAAGGCAAATATCAAGCAAGAATAGGAAAGAATTTCACTTTCAAAACTTAAATTATTAGTGTCTTCAGTTCCCAAACGCTTACTGAGTTGTTAGAACAAAAGGTGATGTAACGCAGTGGTAAACATGCCCTTGTTAAAACTTTTTTGAAATGTGTTGCGGGCATCTGGATTGCAATTTCATTACTTATATATATGGAATTTGATATTTATTAATGCAGCTTTAATATTTTTGTTGCCATCCTATTCCTTTGGTTTTTTCATGGTTCAGTTTTCAGATGGCACATATGTTTGTTTTTTTTCTCTTCATTATCTTTACATGATGCTGATGAATATTAGAACGTGCTCTTCACAATGCACTCATTAGAAATTTAGTGGTCTGTTTGTATAAAAGGGAACAAGGCAAAGTTTTAATTAATTAGTTCATTGTGCTTGTGTTGGTACTAAGTGTTTTCTCTCTTTCAGTGAAGTGTATTAAGAACACACCTGCCTACTTTGCTGAGAGACTTTACAAGGCCATGAGGGTGAGACACGCTGTCTTGTTTGTGTAGTAACTTTCTATTAATAACTAAATGACTGTAGCATTATTTGTTATTGTCATATTTGTCATATATTTAGGGAGCTGGGACCAAAGACAGAACCCTGATCCGGATCATGGTCACCCGTTCTGAGGTTGACATGCTGGATATCCGCCAGGAGTATGTCAAGAACTACGGCAAATCACTGTACACACACATCTCTGTAAGTATCTGTCATATATTGTATTAAATAAAAATAGTACATATGATTCTGACAAAGATCTAAATAATTTACTTATCTATTTGTTTTATTAACAGGGAGACACATCTGGAGACTACAAGAAGCTCCTACTGAAGTTCTGTGGGGGCAGTGACTGAAAAGGAACCAACGTGTTACAACATTATTGAAACATTTTCTATAAATATCAATCTCTTTGCAATATCTATATGCACTATACACAAACTGCAATGCTGCATGCCATGCCAGTGCTCATAATGTAATGTTTACCTTGTTTTACACCAATATTACTTCATTTTGTTTTGTTTCTTCCATATACAATATGCACCAAAGGTTTTATATTTTTTCACTTGTGATATCTTTGCAGGATATTTGAGTTTAATATACATGGCCATACAATCAAGATATTTGTATCTTTTTAGAGCTATACTTTTTTTTAAGACATTGTATATCAATTGTGCCAAAATGATTAGATATGTAATATCTGGCAAAAAATTTTTTTAGCCAAAGTCGTAATGTTCAGGAACACTGAATAAAATGTGGGACATAGAATACATAGCAGCTAAGTACCAAAGTTGTCTATTAATGTTTGCAATCGTATAATCTCTTCTATATATTGTCTACACTTAAATTTTTCTTCATTGTAGCTGTGCTGTATATGCAGCAGATGTGTTAATTTGTGTACCGTATATCTGTCATTGAAGCATGTAAAGCTCAAGCATTACATTTCATAAGTTGTGATTTTATCTTTAGCAGTCTTAGAAAATAAATACTGAGTACACACACTGGAAGTATTTGAGGTTCATTACTTGCAAATATAAAATAAGATAGATATAGAAGACAGATGTTTCTTTAAATCTCAAACGAATGTCTTAATATATCCCTTCACTGGTTCACAAGCAAATTAATCCTTATGTACAATAGAAATGCTTTTTATATACAGTATAGTTATAATATTCAAAACTGTCCTAACTTTCTCTTAACTGTTTTGATGCTGTTAGTAGACTCACTTTGCCAGGAGAGGGCAGCGAAGTTTCTATTCGACACCAACGGCTGCTTTAAAAAATCCACAGCTGTGAATAATATGGATCATTATATGATGCATTAGATCAATGCCTATGGTCACAAATCAGTTTCAAATTATACAGGCAACATAATAAACAAGTGTCTTAATTCTCTGAAAATAACTGTTAAAAGCATCAGTCAATGTCAAAAACCAATAGGTAAATACACATAATTTTACTCAATCAATAGATACATCATTTCTCTTTCCTCAATGGGTGTAAAGACAGCATGCGTGGCTGCACATAGAGCTCTCAGTGCCTTATTACACCCTGTTGGCTTCACTTAGAATGTTGAATACACTTGACTGTGGAGACGTGGCTCTTCGCACGGCTGGCTACGGTGGTGTGTGCGAGTTAACTGCACTCCGATCAATAACTCTGTGAAGTGAGGAGGGGGGAAGAGCTGTGGAATTGATGGCATCCATAAACCTGCCTTGGTCACATTAAACAAGTCTAGCATGTCTGCAGTGCTGTCAAGGGAGGGGAGGGGGGCTTGGATAACAGCCATGCTGGACGAATCACTTTTGATCAAGTCATGTTAAAATTGAGCAGGAATGGCAAGAAAAGGCTTCAGGGTGTTAGATAGGAGGTTTGATTACAATAACTACAATTATAATGAAGATTAAATGCAATTAGATCAGTTTTGAGAAGATAATTTGGGCATCATTTTATAAGGTAATTTCAAATTGTGTCAGCATATCTCTGCCATCATTGTAGTCTTGATATCATTATGATCAGAAACCCATCTGTTGCAGGCATCCAGCTGAGGGCTGTGTAATTCACTGTTAATTAAAAATCCAGGGATTGCCTAGTTTAATGTTTATTATAACTCTAATCATTTAGAAATCCTCTCACATGGCCTTGAGGTCTGCGGTAGTGCGGTGAAATAATGACTTCATGTTAAAATGTCTTTGAAATTGTCAGTATGATGATACTGGAAGACTGCAAACATATTATCTCCTAACATGTCATCATTGGCTCATTGAACACATTATTTTTGTGCAGTATTACAGGAAAAGTGAGAAATTAGATACAACATTGCTGGGAATAAAACCTGTGTATACGCTGTAAATAAAAGTAAATCAAAAGTGAGTTGATAATAAAGTTATTGTTTTGCCACCCTTAGCACAGACAGTGTTCTATTGAGTAACTCTCCATTCATTCATTCACACTGGCAATAAAATAAAACAAATCCATAACATTTTCTGTTTCAGACTTTTTGGCCAGGATAAATAATGGATAAACTCGTTGACAGTCTCCTTAATAAAAGATAAAGCTATTATCTTTCCTAGATCCAAGCTGTCTGATAAACAAATCTGTTGAATAATATTTCAGTAAATTATCAGACAGATAGAATCACCAACCTTGTTGTCTAAATAATAAACTTGTTCGTACCCCCAAGATAAAAAGCATCATGCTGTCTTCTCTATTCAAATGCGTGTCCTCAGAAGCAGGGTACAGACACAACCATCCAATCTGTGTCAGCAACAGAGACTTGCTTCCCTTTGATATGAATGAATTGTAATTAATTTTTCATCTAAAGGGGATAGCACATGGTTGCACAAGCCATGGAAGCAGCATGGTAGAGAACCACAGAGAGGAGTGTGGGAGAGAGAGAGAGAGAGAGAGAGAGAGAGAGAGAGAGTTGTAGATGTCACAATGAGATTCAGTGCATGCATGAATAAGGTCACGGTTTGAGAGGTATGCCTGCAGACGCCTGCCCCTGTGCCAACAATCTTTATTCAGCTGTAGACTGGAAGCGGAGTGTATTCATCATCATCATCATATTATTATATTTCACAAATCCTACCCAAATACACATTTCATTTGTTGTCCAGACATATTTCTTATGTGCTCACATATAGCTCTCTTCTGTCTTACCAACAACCCAGATACAGTACACACTAAAATTGGTTGCAGCTCAGCTTGGATATAGAAACATGGAGCACAAGCCTGTGGCTACACTGACAGTATGTGCAGGGACTGAATAAAATCCTTATATTTTTATCACCGCATTACCATTTTCCCCTGAATAAAACACTTAATATCGTCAGTGAGGATAACCGTGATTTTATGTGATGAGATTCTTTTTTATGACATCAATTCATGTAATGCGGCATGATGACATAGTGAGTCACAATCACACTGAGGGATTTTGCACAAAGATAACAACAGATAACTAATGGTGGAAGAAGTATTCAGATCAACTAATCCTGCGGTATGAAAATACTCCATTACTAGTAAAAGTCCTGCATTAGAAAATGTAAAATATACGCATAGTATACAAAATAAAAGTACTCATAATACTTTAATTCAATATTAGATTAGATAATATTAGATTCAGTTAAAGTTAGTTGTGATTGAGCTACTTTTTAAAAACTATTTTATATGCTGCTGTGTAATTTAATATGTTTGTCTAATCATAGTATTACATTTTGTAAATTCATCATATGTTTTGTATGTAAAATCTGCAAAGTGAAGTATGTATTTTGAATGTACTTACACACAGTTCCAAGAACAATTCACAGGGAGATAAAAATACAATATCTATATAGAAGTCAAGTGTTTCTGTAAATTGGAAACAATGCAAATAGTGCCAAGAAATAAATATTGACTGGACATATATGAAGTAGGTGGATATATGCAGTGTATGCATGCATGCATGTGATATAGGATGCAGAAATTGTGTCCCTGTGTAAACATATAATTTATAATGCGTAGCGTTCTGTTACAGGGTTATTAAAACCTTATGACTGATGTAACTGTATTATTATAGTGACCTGGTAGAAGAAGCTATAAAACAAATGTAGTGGGAGTAAAAAAAGCACAATCATTTTCTCTGAAGGTAATCTCAAACGTGTACTTAAGTACAGTACTTGAGTAGATGTGTAGTTACATTCCACCACTGCAGATAACATGCATTTTGATGATAAATATATATGTTTGCTTTACACTCATTGTTTACCCACCTTCCCCACCACGTCGCTGTTTTTAATACATCTCGATATTTTCATGCAAATTGTCTCCATTCTCATTTTTTTTTTCCGCCTGAGATTTCCGACGTACTACACGACGTGATGTGTACGCCCATTGAAGAAACGGGTGTGTTTTCCCCTCAAGCCCCGCCCCTCTTCGCCATATATGGTCAGTGAACGGCACGTTGATTGACAGCGGGCAGCAGCTGCTGAGTTGCTCAGACATGGCGGAGGATACAGTGTAACTGGAGGATCAGCGGCGGAGTTACGTGAGTTTTTCCCCGGCGGTTGAGTCGCCTTGGGCGCGTTAAATGATACACAAGAAGAAGGACAATGTGTACGGCTAAAGCTCACTCCGAGGGGAAGCAAAAAACGACCTGAAGCTGCCACACACGAGTAAGATGGAAAAATGTATCGCTGTTTAGTGCAGTCAACAGCCTTGGGCAACAAATATGGCTTCTTGTGCCTTTTTCAACATGCTATAAAAATTGATCTCCCGTGCAAGCTAATGCCGTGGTGGCTCGGGGTAACTTCTGCAAGCCGCGGTAAGTTAAGTTCAGCAGTCGCTCGGTACTTTTGAGGATTTTACATCCACTTGGCCGTCTAGGGGGTGGGGGGGTTAGCTGGAAAAGCTACGGAACTACAGCGGATAGCAATGGAGCCAAAGCACAAAGAGTTGCTAGACCAGTGCCACCAGAACTTACTGGAGTCCATAACAGATGCGGACCGAGTGATTGAGCTGCTCATAGTTTCTGGTACCTTGAGTCAACTCGATAGGTTCGAGCTGGACCAGAACTGTTCGTCCAGCGCGGAGAAAGTAGACCACCTTTTGAAGATGCTGATGAACAAGGAGAGCGACCATTTCCTCGACCTGTGTGTGGCCCTGGAGAAGGCATACCCTGACCTGTACGCTGCCCTGTTCGGCAACAACGGCGGTGGACCTGTGGACCACTCCACCGGTAAGAGCTGCAACACTCCAGCTGCTCCATAAAAATAATAAAAAATAATTATGTAGAGACTCGCTGTGTGACCCCCATGTTGTTGGTACAATATGGGTGGTCTGGCTAAAGGAGACCGTGTGTGTGTGTGTGTGTGCATGATTTATTATGAACCAGAATGATCATGAAGATTGCAACGTGGTCACACCTTTTTTTTTTTGTGTGTATGCATCTCTCACTGGCTGCTCTGTTAAATGCACCAGCCTGTATCTTTTCCTGAAACTAAATATTCAGCATGCATGCCCTGCAGATGTAAATGCACAGCCTGTGATCAACATACCTGCTATGTGCTGCTAAAGGAAGCCTCTGACACTCATTGTGCATTGTGAGAGAACAAACCCTCCCATCTCCCCTCAAGATCAATCCACTGATATCCAATTTGTTATCAGTGGCATGATACGGTTATGCTACATTAGGTAGACCTGATTTGTTTCCATGACAACGGGTGTACAGGCTGACATGTTGGTCCATATCGACCTGGGTGTGCGTGTGCCTGCAGCTTATGCATGCTTACAGACCTAAAGCATCAGTCCACCTTCCCGGTGTGCAGAGAGAGAGAGAGAGAGAACCACGCAGGTATGCAAACAGTAACACGATGCATTGATGCTACATCATAGTTTATCCATTGTCAGTCATTTGATTTGTCCTTGTGTCCCCCACAGCAACCGCCTCCACTTCACTGGGTTTTAGTTGTTAGTTGTTGCACATAGACAACAAGGGCAACCAAGTGTGAAAAACCCCTTGCCTAGTTTTGCCTGTTTTTGCTTTTTGTTTGAATAACTGAAGCCAGTGGCTTACTCACAACCAGCGTCATGCCCTCAGGGGGGCCTCGATGCAGGATGAGCCCTGAGATCCAAAAGTGAGAAGGAGATTCTTCTCTTGGACATACGCCACATGCGCGCTGTCCTGCACATAGTTTAACATAGCCGAAGCTTTATTTCAAAAGCACATGTCTGTGTTCGCTTTAAATACACAACGCGATTCATAGTTTACAGCTGCAAAGTAGTAGCGTGTCTCTTTTGTACTACTATCAAGGAGACCCATAGCAGGTAATGCTGAGTTTGTGTCTTGCTGCTCCCCTGACTGTATCGCTGATGCTTCCGTAAGCTTTATTACTTCCTTGCACTGAGAGTTGCCGCTGCAGAATAACACTCATCCTGAAATGCTGTGAAACACATTGACAGGTTGTTTACCTCTGTGTAGCTGCGAAATTGGTCCCTCTGTTAACCTCCTCGACTCCTGCTGGACTCGACGATGTGGATTTGGGCTTTTCTTCACACACCTTTTTTATAGACTGTAACACTGAGGCCTGAGAGTTGACCTGGCCTGTAATAGGAGAGAAAGAGAGAGTACCAGTTGTGAGTCTGGGTAGTCAGCCTGTGGTTATTCAACAGAGGATTAGGCCCTGCTCTCCTCTCTCTGGTGTAAACTCTCTCTGTGAGGCGAGCTTTATCGTTCCTCCACAGTCTTTTTGTATTAGCCTCCACGCTCTTGGCTCCTTCTCTTTTTTTGACTTAAGTGTTGTTTTTAAAAAGAAATATCTTTTCATGTTGTGATCGGCTGATGTGATTACCACATTTTAACGACACTTGAGAGAGAGACCAAAGAGCGAAGCTACTCACAGAGTACCTCCAGGTAAAAGAGGCTGGTAGAAACATCACATAGAGGTGAAATCTTCAGAGCCCCGGCGTGTCTGTGAACAACGCAGGGTGTGTGACAAGTGGGAATATGAGTGTGTGATGAGTCTTGCTGATAGCAATCTGCTCTTAAGTCATCGTCCTCCCGAGCCGCCTTGCTCTTGTTCTCAGATGTGCATCCTTATGATACACGCACACTTATGAAATTAACTCCGAAAGGAAAATAATACAGATGTGCACACATGCTCATTTGTTTAAAGATCAGTCTCTCTAAATTATTAGTGTTTTGCTGGAAAACTCTTGACACACATACTATAGGGAACATAAACAAATAATTTTTTTTTTTTTTCCTGTTTAAAACAAATTCTCTAACTTCAGTTTAATCAAAGTGCTGAGCATGACCTGAAGTTCTGTTGCAGAGCGGGAGTGCATTTGTGCATCCTCAAATCGAATTGAAGTCATTTCATAAATCCAAGCGGCTGCAATAAAGCCGATTACTTGCCTCGGGTACGTGCGCTACGCAGACAATATTCTACCTGAAGGAACAGCACAATGGTAGAGAGGTACCTGCGCATCCCCCCCCTCCCCCTCGCTCTTTTTTTCAGATTCAAGGGACTGTTGCAGTGATTTAAACTCACTCCGAGAGGAGGGCAACACAATTCTCCCTGACAGGATGCAACGTCCACAGTCTTCTTCTTCTTCTGCTGTCTGTTCGACTTTTCTCATCCTCTTGGTTTCTTTTGCTCGTGCTTTAGTGGCTTTTATTTAACAAATTTTTTTTATTCGCTCTAACTCCCCATCCCTCCCTTTTTTTTAACTTTCTTTTTTTTGACTCCTTATATTTCTTTTCCTCCCCACTGAGTGGTTTCGGTGTCTTCTCGCACTTAAATGGACGGACACGCCATAGAGACAGAGGAGGGTGATAGAAAGAGGGGAGCAAGAGAGAGGGAGACAACAGGCCTTTTGTTGGGAAGTTGAGCAGGCCCAAAGTGCTCAGTCAGCAGCTTGCTCTGTGTACAGCAGTAGGACAGGCCTGTGTGTGTGTGTGTGTGTGTGGGGTGGGGGGGATTCTCTTCTCTTTGTCAACCAGTTTCTGTCCCACTCCATAAACCACAGTGGACAGACAGGATGAGTTATGACCCTGACGCTCTTGTCACGACCGCTGCTCTTAAATATCTCCCATGGGCTGGACATAGCTTCACTTTCTCCCCCTCTCTCTCTCTCGCGCTCTCTGTCTGTCCGTCTCTCTGTCATTCAGAGACGCACAATGTCATCCACCTCATCGCCCTGCTCTCTTTCCCCTCTCACCACTCTTCATACCCTCAACTTCATCCCCTTCTTGCCCTGCTCTCGGCATGTAGAGGAAGCCATCCATTCATCTGCTGTTAACCAACGTTTCTACTCAGGTGTGATTGATGACATTTGAGCAGAAGATGTTTTTATATGAGTTGTCCGTGTGAGTTTTATTACTGTGCAGCGTCTCTGTACAAGCAGCAAGGCAGGATTTAGTCCAAACGGGCCAAGTTATCCTCAACTGTGCGCTGTTGAGTTTAGTGCTGGAACGATTAGTCCATTAGTAGTCCATCAGTAGCAAAATGAATCAGCAACACACATTTATTGTATTCATCAAGCAAAAATGAAAGCTTCACAGGATTAAATGCAAGAACTTGCTGCTATTCTCTGTTTTGGATATTTGGATTTAAGATCTTGTCAGACAAAACAAGGAATTTGAAGACTCGCCTTGACACTTTTATTGACTAAATGATCAATCCATAAGCTAGAAAGAAATCATCAGTTGCGACCTTAGTCCAGGTGTAATTGGCTGTGTTAATGGTATTGGGTTTCGTGTGATGTGAATGATGCTGCTCAATAAGTCCTGACATGCAGTGCATTCACAGGGTCATTGGCGTTCCAGGTTAATTGTGTTGTTTTGTAACACAGCATCTTTTTAGTGTAAAACCTTTTTATATTTTTTCACTTTAGCATTAATACCTGATGGCAGGTTTCTCTACACTGAGAGCGTGCAAAACCACAGCCAGGAGGCTGTACTGTGAAGCAGCACTTCATTATCATTTTACACATGTTCCTCCACATCCTAATTACCCCACAAGGTAGAGGAAATGCCAGCATCTAAATGTTTACCAGGGCTATGAAGTCATGGAAATAAACAGCTTCTCTCCTTGTCTTACCAACCCCCCCAACCTTGTTTTTTCCTGTATTATGTTTTGTCTATCTATCCCTCTCATCATGGTGTCCTAGCTTTCTCCATCACCCTCTACGTGCCTCGTCTCTCCATCTGTTTACCTCTTTGTCTGTCCTGCCTACACCTGTCATTTGTCCTCTAATTTCTGGCACCTGACTGCAGGTCTAAAACTTGACCTGTAATCATCAGCAAACAGAGGTGATATGGACAGTTTGGTACTTCTACCTTTTTAAAAAAAAATAAAACAAAAGATGACATTTGGGTATGAATTTTGGTTAACTTGCACGGTAAACCAGAATTAATCAGAATGCACTGAAGTCGTCATCATGGTGATTCACCTGTCTCAAAAAAGACATCAACATTAGAGGGCCTTACATACACCTCATTAAAATGTAGACTTATTTACTCATATGGAAAAGCTAGAATCAGTCCGATGTGTCACAAAGTGTTACCATTATGTGTTGGCGTACTGTACCGGACAGCAGTGTGGCTCATAATTGCTGTCTACAATAGAAATAGCCTTCCTGTCTTATGTGCAGTGTTCAGTCTTTAATTATGTGCAATTTCCTTTTCTTTTGTAGTTCTTTCTCTTGGCGACCCTTTAAAAAAGAAAAAAGAAATAATAAAGTGCAGTTTAATCACTGAATTATCTCAACACGCTATGAAAATGCGTTCTGAATCAACGCAGCCTCCTCTGTGATTAAACATGAAAGGAATGTCACAAAGATTTCCCAAATTCCTGCAGTGGGTTTATTCCACACAGGCAGGCGTTTTGGCTTTATATTTGTACTAACTACAGTATCTGGCGGAGCATTTGGAGGACATGTTGCAGACATCTTTCACCTTTTTTGTTTTTGACCCAACCCTTGGCACGGGCAAGCTATTCAAAAAGAAATTATGTCTCATTTATGCTGAGCTAGGGCTCTTTGCAGAGAGAAAGCTTATTATGGCTTGCTGATAATCGGCAGGGCTGGATTGCACTCCAGGGCTTTTTTTGGACTTTGGTGCTGCTCAGCAGTTCTGACAGGTCTGCTGGGCTTAAGTCTAAAGACCTTTTTAGGGCTTCTCCTAGGCATCCCCTCCATGTCGTGTTTACATAAATGCAAAATGACAAAGTCTGAGGAAGATGGTCTTCCATTTCAATCAACGGTTTAACGGATCTTCTTTGAGACATACCAATGGGCAGACTTGGACCTATGAGTGAAAAGGGTGGGTGAGTCTGACCATAGGCCTAGATGAACATGGGGCTGTGAGTCAGGCGATGTGCGTGCAGTGGAGTAATCACGGCTCATGGAGTCATCATGTTAGATGTCTTCATGTTTATGCAGAGTGTAGAGTCCTTAAATCAGATGATCAATCCTTTAACCCTGCAGCGAGGCTTTCGCTGGCACATTGCCCAGAATCTAGGCCTGTGGTGTCATTGCCTCCCCAGAAGTTGGGCCCACTACATAGTTTACTGGAAGTCCCAGAGTGCAGGGAGGGAGGTGGACAACGGAATTTATGTTCTATTTCTGTGCAGATGCCGTAACCACAATTTATAGATTGATTTTGGTTTTGTGATGGAGCGTAGGAGAAGATATAGGTGTGTGAGGAGGAAATTCAAATCTTTCTCACCATGTAATTTCCCCCTTTCTGGAGGTCCCCCAAAATAAGTATGCTGGATCATAACGGCAATAATACTGACGTAATTCAGCCGTACTGAACCAGGAGCAATTCACATTAAATACAGTTTCTTGGACACTGTTGTTTTACAATTGTATTGTACAACAATTGTAACATTTGGACACCTTGACCAGCCATAACATTAAAGTACTGCATTGGCCAATAATATTAATATAACATTGACAGCAGCTGCAACGTTCCTGGTTCAGTTCCAGATGTAGACCTTTTGTCGCATGGCATTCTCCCTCCTCTCCCCCTTCATTCCCCGTCACCTCTCTTGAGTTCAGATATTACAACCATAGACAGAGTAGGTGGGATGTACGCATCGCTAACTTCAAACTACATCATCCACACTGTGAGCCAGTTTTAGAGGTCTGAGGTGCCAGAGTAAAAAGAGGTACGTTCTGCTCTGTGGAGTAATGCTGACACATCCCTCACCCTCACTTAAGCACACTGTAAAATGAGTGTCTAGTTTTCAGCAGTATTATTAGTGTTGCTTGTTATTTGTGCGTCTGTCGTTTTTAAGGACACAAAAGGAGAGCAGGGCCACAAAGACTAGTTAGACTCTGTGTGACTTTTTTTTTTAATCACTGTTGTTGTTCACTGACAGTGAGAAGGGCTGACAGCGCCTAACAAAGAAAAGCACACAGTATTATTTTTGGAATGCTAATGCTACTCTTTTACCAAGTGGCCCTGAAAATCGTGTCTTCTGTGTTTTGGGGAACGGAACAGATGCCTCGGCCGCATCGCATAGTTTTAAGGCTTGTCGACCTGTTTTGTTAAAGGGAAAGTTTGCGAATTATGTTTTTTTTTTTTTTTAGAGACACTCTCATTGTCAATATTCCCGATCTGATGAATAATTTAGTTTCAACCGTCGGTGGAAGCCAGACTTTGGATATCTCTCTCTCTCTCTCTGCAAAGCCTCTCCTTTAACCAGCCTCGCAACTCTCATCCTCTTCTTTTTACACCAATGCTGCAGAATTTACTCTTCTCTCATCCAGCTTCACCATGGCAACGTGTGTCATCTCCCTTCATGTGCCGGAGAACATAATCTGGTTGTCTGAAGCAACTGTTGGTTGCTGAGTGCATCATTTGATTGGGAAGGGAAAGCTGAGGGGAGAGTGGAGAGAAGAGGAACCCCTTAGGTAGGGCGAGCACTCCCCCTGACCTATTTAGATCACAACGACAGGTCTTTGTTACTGCCGCCTCAGGTCCTCCACTGGAATAGTTCTCACCTTCCAGAGTGCAGTGCTTGATGGAAGTTGGTAGTAGATGATGGCTCCATATTATCATATGTAGCCAGTAGATATGATATAAAACATGATACAGAAAAAAAACAAAGGTCAAGGAGAGAAGCTGTTTATTTCCATGACTTCATAGCCCGGGTAAACATTTAGATGCTGGCATTTCCTCTACCTTGTGGGGTAATTAGGACGTGGAGGAACATGTGTAAAATGATAATGAGGTGCTGCTTCACAGTACAGCCTCTGATGTGTCTATCTGTTTAGAAATTAACGCAAATGCTTGGTACGATTTCCTTCGTTTGATCCGTCCTTGTCCGACCGGTGAATTCTCCCACTGTAAATCAGCAGATCTATGCTACCCTAATGGATGCCTGCTTTTATTGATGCAATGAACTTGTTTACAAATGATCAGCCTCACTGGCTCCGGCTGGTGCTAATTGCTATTGATGATTAAAAGCCTGTTGGAAAAGGCTAATGCCGCTGACCCATTGACCACCAGATATAGTGGGCTTGTATCTGACATGCAATCCATACTGCATTCGTTTGTGTGCTTACGGGGTTAACTAATCAGCCCATGACTGATCTAAATATGGAAATTTTTGGCGCACATGTTTGTCCTTGCAGCCAAATCAGATTGTGAGATGCTGTGGATTGTCCCAGAACTGCCTCGTTCAGTTATTTGCGAGTGTCCTCAGTTTTTAGAGATTACTGGGACTTTAATTTATTTGAGTGTTTTCAAATCCCCCCAAAAAAACAACATTCAAGAAGGTACATTTTTATTTTTTTATTTTTTTTTTACAGCTTTTTCTGGCACAGAGCTTTACCGACTCTCTACAATATTCTGAAAAAGACTTAATCCTTTCGCTGTGATGGTATAATACCTCGCAGTGGCTCACGTCTTTTAGCATGACACCTTGTCAAGTCACACTGGTTCAACAAGTCAGTTTTTTTTTTTTGCTTTTCAGTGCAGCCATGCAAATGAGCATGAGCCTTTTGCATAACTGTGTGTTAATTGTAGAGGCCTTATGCCGTGCAGCCCCACAGCGGTGCTCATCGTGTCTGATGGAACAATATGAAATCAAAGCTGTGTGCTCCGAGCACTTCGCAGAGTAAAAGTGTTGAGCATCAGGGAATGTCAGAACAGATTAAAAGCCTGTCTGCCCCGCTCCTCATTCTCTCTCTTTTTTTCCTACAGTCTCTCTCTCCCCTTACTTCTTTGCGACTTAGTTAGGCTATCTCCTTTCATCTGTCCTCCTCTGCTCCATGCCTTCCCCTTGTTTCCCTCCCCCTCACTCCTCTGTCCGCGGGGCCTAAGATGGAGTGGCTCAGTCGCACAGAGCTCAGAGTTAATTAGGCTTGGCCTTGTCACACATTGAGGGCTGAAGCCAGAGTTGTAGCTAAACCCAGTGGGGAGGCAAAGACAGAGATGAGATCTAGAACGGTTGGTGTCAATCTGTCGCCTGCTGCTCTATTTTTATTATGTTTTGAATGAAGTATCTTTGGGTTTTAGACAGCAGGGCACAACCTAAAACAAGACATTTGAAGCTGTTGGCTTGAATCATCAGAAGACTAATCAAGAATAAAAGATACAGTCCTGAATTTATCATTTATTTAGATTTTTACAAATCTGATTTTAAAAATTTAGTTTTTTGAAAATATGATCACGCTACGTTTTTACTTGCTTAGAGAAAATCTGGCATGCATCAGCAGTGTATTTGTGTCTCCAAACTGAGCTGATTTCACGGGGATCTTGTTCACTATATATTGTGGTGATCAGTGTCTTCTTGCAGCTGCTAACACAGCCACTTTGGCGATGTGGGGATGCAAAATCTGGATGTTTTTTTTTTATTATTTTTTTTACTACTATTCAAACGGTGCACGGTTACTTTAGGAAACCGTGGGTATTTGTGTACACTAAAAAGCTTTTAGTGTACAACACAATAGACGTCTAAGATGTGTGTGACGGAAAAGATACTGTCTGTGTTTTCCACCATATTTCTGTTGCTCTTTGGAGCAGCGACTCTGCAGCATAATGGGGATCTGCATACTCTCTCCTATGGATTGTGGTCGCCTGCGTGAAATATCCCCCAGCTTAACAGTGTGTACAGCTATTCAGATAGAGAATCATTTTCTCTCTCTCTCTCCCTCTGTCTCTCTCTCTCTCTTTCCCTCCCTCCATGTGCTTGACATAAAAAGGGAAAATCCCATTTCAGCCGTGACATTCTGCCTGTGTAGCAGAAACATACAGGGCCTATACATCAAAGCAAGGCAGAGTGCACAGTGAGGAGAAAGGAGGTTTAATGACGACGGCGTTGTGGGTGATAATGTAAAGCCACTAAGAGGCAGTATGGAAGTTATTATTCCAAGTATAAACTCTGCACCAGATTTATCATACAAGTATGCAGGGAATATGAAGCTGACTGTGTAATATTCTTTTTTTTTCACATTGTACAGGCAATTAATTCAGGCTTGTGTTTAACTGGTGCTGTATATCTGAATGCTTCTCTTTCTCTCTCTCTCTCTCTCTCTCTCTCGCTTGGCTTTTGTCCCTTGGCAGGTTCCACATATAGCGTCCTCTCCACGATGCCCTCTGACTCAGAAAGCAGCAGCTCCCTCAGTAGTGTTGGTATGTATAATGACCCAAGATGTCTGTTAATGCTGTATGTGTGTGTATGGTGCCAAATCCGACAGGTTCTATACTGTCTTGCAACACACCATAACAACAACACAAAAGTCAAGTCGGCGTGGCCGCATTATGATATGTGGTATGCTGTTATATGTCTTATTCGGTATAATAATTCCTCATTGTCTGTTGGTTTATAGAGTTTAGAACGTTTTATTATTTTTCCTTTCTACCCCACACTGAGGCAAAAACACTCTCCCACTGTTGTTCCTTTCCTTAACAAAGCCACGCTTGCCTTCTCCTAGTGTTGACAAAGGTCCAAATGACTCAGCTGTGTTACATAAACCTCCAAAAGGGCCAAATGTTGAGCCAAAGATGGACATAATCCTCAAATTTCCAGCCATGGGTGTCCCGAAAATGACTCCTTACTGATGTTTTTTTTTTTTTTTGTCAGAATCTGTTTCACTGTCAAAGACACACAGTGAAGGAGAATGACCTCTCTCTCAAATCCTCCTCTGTTAAGATCAATCAGGTGAATTTTAATCTCAGTCATGACAGGAAGAATGGAACTGCCAGATCTTGTAATGGATACACAAGGTCAGGGTGAAGAAAATGAATAATTCTAGACAACAACTGTATAAACAAAGGATTTGTTATTCCTTTGCAGACTTAAGACTTCAAATCTGCTAAATTTAATCAAGGAATATATGAAAACATTTGTTTTAACCACCCAGAAAGTACCAGAGAGGGTGTAGTTTGTAAATCCAGAAGATTATCACAGAAAAACACCTGATTATATAGGGATTTCTTAGCAAGTGGGACTTTTCTTCTTTCTAATGCTAAAGTTAGTCACTTTTGTTCCTTAAGAACTTGTCTGTTGACATCTCTGCCAGTGTATATTATGCAGCTTTGGAATGATGATGATGATGTGCACTGCGAGGGAAACTTTTCCAGTTGTGTGCTGATCGATAGTCCTTGCCTCCATTAATGTGCTCAATGTGACAGGTTCGCCTGTCAACGGTGAAGCGTCCTCCCCACCCCCAGCCATTAACGACAACCGGCCATCAGGTGACAACCTGGACACCATCCTGTTCCAGCTCCGTCAGGTGACCAGGGAGAGGGATGAGCTCCGTAAGCGCCTGGCGTTGGCATCGCCCGGGACCACCTTCGACGACTGCAGGTGCAAATCCTGTCCTGCCTGCCAAGTTGTTGTTGTTGTTACTGTTCTTTCCTTCTGGTAACACTTTTATTTGGCTGATGTCTTTGAATCTGTCAACTGTAATCATAGATGATTGTTTTGCCTAAATCCTACATCAGGTCCAACTTTTGACTCTGACTTGAGATCTGTAGTTGTTAGAGACAGAGTTTATGATGTCATTGTTTACTCTTCCTTCATTGTTAGTCTTTGTGAAGTCAGTATCCTTAGTTCTGGCCGTCATGTTTTCATCCACTCTGCTGTTTAGAATCGTGTTGACTCCACCTTGCAGAAAGAGGGCACCGACACTGGTTGCTTAATCAACTTTAATGTGCTCCACTTACCAGATGTTTCTTGTGCAACAGACGATACAAAGGCTGCTCTGCTTACATCACTGCTTTTTTACTGCTGTTTATATTTAATCAACATTTCACCTCCTATCTTATGAACTGTCATACAAAGGGCAAGGACAATTCTGTCTTTCCTCTTCTCCTTTCCTCAGCTGTATTTAGCCACGTTATCATACGACTTTAGAGTGTTTCATTCCTTGTTGCTTTTCTCCGTAAGGCCAAATTCCAAAGCCAGTCATGACTATGAGCGTCTGAAAAGTCAGTGCATGAGGGCCATGGCAGATCTGCAGTCTCTCCAGAACCAGCACACCAAAACACTCAAGAGGTGCGAGGAGGCTGTAAAAGAGGCTGACTTCTACCAGTAAGTGTGTGTCATAGTACCCACTTTGCCTTTCTCTGAAGGGCTCTCAAGGCTTTTGGTTTGTATATTCACCTGCATCCTGTGGTGCAATGCGCCTAGTTTTTTTTCAGATATGATGTGTGCGTGTGCGGACTCATTATCGAAGTGCAAATGCTGTAAGCGCAGGATGAACATGCTGTCACCTGCCACCTGCTGCTTTCAGCGTAGAAATAATTACGTTTTATTGCATTGTTTTACTGGAATTGTAGAAAATACGGGTATGGCGTCGCAATTAACCTAATTGAAAGAACATCCCTTGGAGCTACAGCTGGCTTTCACATTAGAAGGGAATCGGCAGTTTAAAAATAAATAAATAAATAAATAAAACATGCATGGGTTTTATACGCTTGGAAAAGAGGCATTTATGTGATTGAATAATTCAGCCTAACAGCTCATAAGCCAAAGCAAAATGTCTGCAGCATAGAAACTGGTCATATGATGTATTAGCTGTAGTGATTATGAGTTGTTAATTATAAGTATATAGATTGCTTGGATGTGTTGCACACTTTTCGCTGAAGCACAGTGACTAAATATATCACACACAGAAAGCTTATTGAAGAAATTGACACGATAAGGCGATTTTTATCTCCCAGAATGCACCTTGGTCATAAATTTTCTTGTCTTGTCTGCTTTGTGTCACATACATGTGCGATGTGTATCTCTTCCCGTACTCACACATGCATTTTCCTCGTACTAGCATGCTGCACAGCCGCGTCTTGGGAGAGCAGACACAGCTGAAGGAGGAGATGGAGACACTCAGGAGGGACAACGCCCAACTTGTCCGAGAGCACAACCACCTAAAACAGAACTGCGAAGAGCTGAAACGACTGCATGGTCAAGACCAGAAAGAGCTGGCAGACCTCCGGCTGCAGCAACAGCAGGTATGATCAACTCGTGTTAGTGTGTGTGGGTGTGGGTGGGGGTGTGGCTGCCCAGATGTTTTTACATGATTTGCCTTTAGAGATTTACTGATTATGGAGCAGATGTTAGAGGCAATATGCAAACAGCTTGTTCCTTTGCTGCAGCATCACACACTTTTAATAGTGCTGAGGAGCTCTTCGTAGTTTTTTTTTTTTTTTTGAACGGCAAACAATGTTGCTTATTGTCTTCTATGCACTGCATACTTTGTTCTTACCAGCACAAGGATGTTGTGACCTGTATTGGACTACCGTGCAGTACTGTCTCACACAGCACCCATGGGAACACTGCAGTGGCTAAGAGCACATGGCAGCCAAGCAGAGGGAAGTGCACACAGAGCATTTCTGAAAAGGGCAAACGTAGAAGAAAAGGGCTTTGGCTTGGGCAAAGGGCACACCGACCCAAACCATGTAGCTACAAGATCAGTATATACGCAGTGTATGCTGTGTAGACGAGGTCAATACAGCCCTCAGGTCAGAGCAGCTCTCAGGAATCAGGAGGGACTATATCAGCAAGACCTGCAATAATGAGACAGCCAGTCTCACAAGGAATGAATAATGCAGTTTGAAGGACACATTCTTCACATAAGGAGTTCATTTTGCAGGCCAGCTAGTTGCTTTTATTTCCACGCCTGGATGCACTTACACTTGTAAAAGCCATTGTTTAAGCTGGCACAGGATTTGCTTGCACTGTAAAAATAGAATCCTGCCTACACATTGATGCCATCTGCTGCTAAGGCGTGGCACAGCAAAGACAGGCTTTCTTCCTTTTGGCATCAACAGTTCGAACACCATCAACAGTTTTAAAAATGACATACGATTTTGTTTTGTCCTCCTCAGGTAATGAGAGAGAAGGGCTCTTCAGAGGTCTTAAACAAACTGTACGACACCGCCATGGACAAGCTGGAGGGGGTAAAGAAGGAATATGACGCCTTGAGCAAGCGCTACAGCGAAAAGGTGGCTAACCACAACACGGACCTGAGCCGCCTGGAGCAGGCAGAGGAGGAGAACCGAAGACTGCAGAAACAAATGGATGCGTTGCTCAAACAGCGAGATTCGGCCATGCACTACCAGCAGCAGTACTCCACCTCGATGAGGAGGTGAAAGCATTTATTGCACACATACAGAGAACAAAAAGCACAAGATGAAACTGGGCACTGTTGTTCCTCCAGGGGAAATCATGTTCTGTTGATATGTTGCAAAGGTAGCACCTGTACACATACATAGGAACCAGTGCTGATATGAGCTACACTCAAGTGGCAGCCAGCACAACATAATTTTATACGGGCATCCCGTAAAATTGTTCACTAAAGCACTCCCTGTGTTTCCTTACCGCCTTTCCAGGTTTGATTCGGTGCAGCAGGAGTTGAACAAGTCCTCAGCTCAGAACAAGGAGCTACAGAGAGAGATGGAGCGGCTGCAGTCAGAGGTGACCCGCTACAAGAACCTGCAGCTGAAGGCAGCCAAGGACTGTGAGAAGTACAAGGAAGAGAGGGACTCCGTGTTCAACGAGTACCGTCTCATCATGAGTGAGCGGGACCAGGTCATCAAAGAGCTGGACAAGTTGCAGACGGAGCTGGAGGCAGCGGAGGCCCGACTGAAAAACACCTCGTCAGAGAGGGTGGTGGCCAGTGAAGAGTTGGAGGCACTCAGACAGGTATCAGACATCAGGATGTTTCATACGTACACAACTTTAATTTAGTTCTAGCTGATGCTCTCTTAATATCCCAAGACATTACTGCCCCTCTAAAGAAGGAAGAGTATTGATCCCGCAAACATTCTGACAACTCAAACAATATCAAACTATACACTCACTCACCAAATCACATATTATAGACATGCTGAAATAAAATAATAAAAAAACTTGAATGAATAGGTCTACATATAACACATTTATTCACTTTCTTCCTATTTGGCACAAGTTGGATATGAAGCTATTTGGAATAAAACTGCTCTTGTCACTCCTCATCAATCACAGCTTCTCCAAAAGACTTCCTGTCTCACTGATGATTTCTCTTTGTGAATTTCAACCTTTCAGGTTTTTAGTGTGTCTGTCCATGATTTGTTTCAGGCTTCTACACTTTTCAGTCAGTAGATCAAAGACAGTTCAGCTCCACCGCCTCCTCTTTTTTTTTTTAAAGAGCACTCTGGTTGACAGACAAAAGAGATTCATAACTAGTGTTGGATCACTCCCTACTGGCCCTCGAATGATTGTTTCACATCGCATTAGTGGCTCACGGTGTTGAGATGCCCTCATTCCATTGTGCCCCCTTTGTTCTGTGACAGGAGTTGAACTCGTCACTGGTGGACCGCGACAGGGCCATCTGCGAGAGGAATGAGCTGCTGGAGAAATATTGCCACGAGGTGAAGGACAAGGCCGAAGCTCAGAAGGAGCTGAGCCAGGCTTGCAAGGACATCGAGATGGTCCGGGAGGAGAGGGACGTAGCACGCAAGGAGAGAACCGAGGCAATCATTCAAAGGGATCAGCTGCTCCGAGAGTACTATCAAGCCAGACAGGTAACAAACGCAGTTAAAGTCAAAGGTTAGACACATGATGAAGAGCTTAGTGCACCCAGAGAGCAGTCAGTTGGTGGATTGCAGTATGTTAGGTGACTGACCCTTGAGCAGATTTCAGCTCACGTAGTACAGCTCACGTGTACTTGAAGCTTTATACTTAAAGATGAACTGTTTGTTCCACTTTTTTTTTTTCATATTCCAGGCATTTTTTTATACCAGATGTTGTGAAGTCTAATGAAAAAATATTTATCCTCTTCATGTATATTCAATGTTCTTAGAAACAAGACTCAGCCACCCTGGACATGGAACGAGCCAATAAGGAGATTGAGATGCTGAGGAAACAGTATGAGGCCATGTCCCAGGAGCTGAAGGAGGCCACACAGGAGGCTGAGGTGGCCAAATGTCGACGGGACTGGGCCTTTCAAGAGAGGGACAAAATAGTGGCGGAGAGAGAGAGCATAAGGTCAGTCTGTGTATGGGTTTGTTAAAGACTCCCGACAGAGCTGGAGGGCACATTCAATGTCACAGATCTTAGAGAATCAGTGGTTAATACGCTTCTCACATCGTCCTCCCCACCCCCAGGACTCTGTGTGATAACCTGCGGCGGGAGCGGGACCGGGCGGTCAGCGACCTGGCCGATGCCCTGCGTAATCTTGACGACATGAGGAAACAGAAAAATGATGCGCTGCGAGAGCTCAAAGAACTGAAGTGAGTCATCACATCGGGTTTTGAATTCTCAGTCCTGAATTCGAGGAAAGACCTCAGCCTTTTGAGCGAGCACAGAACAACACTGCCTCTACTCGGCCAACTTTGTGTCTCATGCTGTGTTTCTCTGTATAAGCTGTTGTACTCTGTGTGGCCTTTGGAGACATCACGGAGATTAAAAGTGTAATCCTGAAAAACGGCAGCGTTTCGGACACATGCAGCATGTAGTTTCTCACTCTCTTTACCTCATGGTGTTTATATGGCATGTAAAGGCTCCCTCTGCTGGCTAAAAAAGTATATGACAGGCATTTATGAGTCAAAGTACTGTATGGAGTGTGCAGTATGCTGTGACTTTGAGAGTTTCATCCTTTATCCTCTGTAAAGAACAATGTAAGATTGAGGTTTTAATGCCACAGCTGCCCTCAAGGTATGCCTCAGTAGGACACCATACATCTTACTGACAGGGGGGCATTGTGTGCATTCTACTTTTAGTTTTCTATTGAGTAAATATAAATTCGAGTCCCTATACCACAACACAGAAGGGGTTTGCTGCTGAAAAAAGACGTCAGCAATATTTCAAAAAGATTAAGACAAGTTTGAAAAAGGGTACACTTTGATATTGTCAATATTTTAGTGTTCTAAAAGTTATTTCTCTCGAACCTTCCATAATTTACATCCATAGTGATGCACACTATAATTTTCAGTATGCATACTGGTTGTGTGCGTGTTTTCTTTCTGTTGTCTCTCCCTATCCATCCTTAAGTGACTGACCTTTGACTCTATGTGCAATGTCTTCCTTTGTTAAGAGAAAAGATGGAGAGCCAGCTGGAGAAGGAGGCCCGGTTCTGTCAACTAATGGCCCACAGCTCTCACGACTCAGCCATCGACACAGACTCCCTCGAGTGGGAGACAGAGGTGGTGGAGTTTGAAAAAGACAGGGTAAGAGCAGGGCTCAACTCTTATTACTGAGAGTGATTTGGTGACATGCCGTCTCCTGAGAGCCAGTGGAGCTCCAAAGACTGCCAAATCTTGATGATATTGAAATAAGTTTGTCAAAAATAAGTGACTGAATTACGTTGACATTTATATTATTGGCTTTTTACAGGATGACATGGATTTGAAGGCACTTGGATTTGATATCGCTGAGGGGGTAAATGATCCGTATTTACCAGGAGATTGTGGAATATTTGTTACAAGAGTGGACAAAGGAAGTATCGCAGATGGAAGGTTAAGGTATGAGCTGCCTCAAGGAGCTGTCTCATGTCCTTTTCTGGTCTAACAGTTAAATGCCTCATTATCCATCCTATGTGTGTTTCCAGAGTAAATGATTGGTTGTTAAAGATTAATGACATGGACCTGACCAATAAGGATAGGAAGCAGGTGGTGAAGGCTGTCCTTAACGGTGGAGGATTGATCAACATGTTGGTACGAAGAAGGAAGTCTCTGGGAGGAAGGCTTGTCACTCCTGTTCACATCAACCTTGTGGGGCACAAAGGTACATCAGAGCGCTAAGTTTAAATGGCTTGCAGCTGATTATGCTTCAGTGTTAAGTCTTTGTTCTTTTCTCTCTTCTGTATTTCAGACAGTGGGATCGGCCTTGAGAGTGGTGTATTTGTCACGGCCATTGTGCAGGGTAGTCCAGCAGCCAGGGAAGGTTCGCTCACAGTTGGAGACAGACTGATCGCTGTGAGTCTCTGTTAGCTTCTATGAAATCCTCTTTTAAAAAAAAAAATATATTATATTATTTATATATGCGCTCCCTTCCTCCACGTCTGTCACACTGCAACTCACAGGGGATTCTTTGGCTTTCTAATCCAGACCTTGTTCAATTTCAGCATCCACACTCCAGATAAAGTGGGATTGTAGAAATATATGAAAGTCTCTCCTGCTTTAACTAAATCCTCCAAAAACCTGCAGCTATAGAGGGCTAGATGGAGCTGTCTTCACACGCACAGCGGCAGAATACTCCCACTTGAGGGAATGGAAGCGTAAAGGCAAATGTCAGAAATGGAGCTATGCATCTCCATCTTTTTGAAAACGGACCATGTCTCCTATGCTAATCTGCCACTAGCAGCAGAAATCTTAACTCCCCCAGTTTGTTTGAAATGAAGCATGAAACCTGTACATTAGCTTTAAATCCCAGAGCCTTTAGATATCTCGGCTCACCATTTAGAAGCAAAGCGGTCTCCTCCATGTAGTCTTGGAACTGATATGCCAGATGATAGCTTAGCTGCAATCACAATTGGCAATGGTAAGTACAGAGGGTGTGTTAAGAGATCTTAATCGTACGAGGATATCGTGTTTTATCGTGCCCTTGTGGACATTAATCACATTAGTGTATCAGGTTATATATAACTTATTAAATGCTTAATGTGTATTAAAAAAAAGGGTCCAGTGTCCTGAATCTGCTATAAAATATTCATGGGACGCAATTGAATGACGGTTGCTGAACTGTGTGGGTCAGAGGTGAGTCCAGAGATGCTTGAAAAACGTATCAGACTTGTTCTAGGTTAAAGCAGAAACTTCTTCTCCCAAGTTGTTTTATGATAAATCTGAGCCTTAATATATTCCTCACTTTGCTCTTTAATATCTCTGAACGTAACGGGGGGGAAAAAATCCCCAAGTAGAGCCCATTGTGATAGAAATGTGCAGATTGCAGCGTGAGGATTCTTCAGACTGAAATATGCTGGCCTAGATTTCTTGTGGTTTTTCCACACTGCAGCAGAGTGAAACACTTCTCAGGCCCCAAGCACTCACATGTTCAGGAGATCTAACACCTGTATGCGCTTGTGGATGTGCATCTATTTTAATAATGCCACCACCCAAGACACACACACACACACACACACACACACACACACACACACACACACACACACACGGAGGCCTCAGAGGAATATCAAAAAGACAAACGTGCATTGCCTTAGTGTTGAATGACCTGTCCTTATTTCCAATGTCTTTCTCTACTCCCCAGATAAATGGCATTGCTCTGGATAACAAATCTGTGACAGAGTGTGAGGCTCTGTTGAGGAGCTGCAGGGACTCTCTTAGCCTCTCTCTCATGAAGGTGGGCCACACTCATCTCACTTCTCCAGCTCCTTTTCTACTTCACCTATGCCTAAAATTTTCAAGTCCTTTCTTTCTACTTTTGCATGACCTACATAGCAGTTTTACAACTTCAACTTTGTGGCTTCTGAGAACTGAATTTTGCCGGCGTCTCATTTAAAAACATGGAGTATGTTCATTTGGTGTGCCTAATTCCTTCATCTGTCCTGCCCACAGTTCTTCCCTCACAGCACATCAGGCCAGAACATCTTTGAGAGTCTGCGTGAGTCATCAGAAAAGTCCAATGGGCGCATTCACCTGTCCGAGATTCACTCACGGAACAGTCGCAACCTCAAACACAACAGCTCGACACAGACTGACATCTATTGTCCTGATGTTGGCAGCACCAGCACAAGTAGCATCTCTGGGGAGAGGAGGAAGGTCCGAGGTGAATCCGATGACGTTTACGGTGACATCAGCAAGCCGTTCTCCACAGGTTCCCTGCACGCCACTAGCCTTCGGCCGGCCTCCGACTTGGGCACTGGTCGCTATGGTCCCAGTGCTTTCCAAGAGTGCTGTCCCTACACAAAGGCACCTAATTCCTTGCCCTTCGACCCTGTCTCACCCTCAGACTGCATTACAATGGAGGCGACCTTGGAGAAGAAGCACAGTGGGGGCACGTGGCCCAAGATGATGGTGGGAGGTATGTCAGTCGCACCAGATAACACCAGCCCAGTCACAGCCGCAGCCCAGCTCTCCATCTACAAATCGCCCAAGCAGAGGAAGTCCATCTTTGACCCGGACACTTTCAAACGCCCTGAAACACCTTCCTCTAAGATGGAGTACATGGCAGCCAATCAGATTGCTGCAGTAGCCACCGCTGCAGCTTCCCACTCCCCACAGCCTTCCAAGACCGAGTCCCTCTCCTCCTCATCTACCCCTACCCCAACACCTCCAACCCCACCCACTCGCAGTGACTCATTTAAGTTCAAACACAAGCATCAAAGCAGCTCAGCCTCGGACTGCACGATCACCTCAGACGGCAAGGGAGAGGCTGCCATCTCCATGGCAGCAGGAGAGAGCAGAGAGAGGAGCGAGCGGGAAAGAGACAGGAACGGAAACCACTATTTCCTGGACGGCAAGGTCCTGACCTCGAGGAAGTCGTGTGACGAGGACATCGGCCGAAACAGAGGGGAGGAGCCAGAGGTGAAGAGGCCGCGTCCTAAATCTGCCCCCGCCCTTCGACGTAGGATGACCCCACAGACCATCACTTTTCCGACCTTCCAAGTGAGTCCATTTAAGGCCACAATATCGAATCTAGAGTTTCTCTCTGTCGTGCATTTCCCCCTCTAGAATATTAATTTGCTTCCTGCACCAATTCAAGGCAGTTTAATTAGAATCTTCTGTATTAAAGATATACAAACATTTCATTGGGACCAACATTTCAAACCCCCCCACCCCAGTGGGCTAAAGCATCCATTTTGTAATAGAATTTAGAGCCCCGTCAGAGTTATGCCTCTGGGACTTTCCTCTTAGCCAGTGTGCAGGAGTGATTGATGCCTCTGCACTGGTACAGCTACCCAACCCAGGAGCTGAGTCAGTGCCTGGGGCTCAGAAAACCATGCCTGGCTACCCCTTCAGGCCCAAAAGAGCACAGGAGAACGCAGGGTGGGATAAATGTTCATTTTACTGTTGTGGGATGTTCATTCTGTCATTTTTCTCATATGGTACTTGTCTCCAGCAAAGGGTAGAGCATTTCTCCAAAGACATAATGGTGTTTTGTTGCCCTCTGGGGAAAATGGTAACCATTTGTTTCTGTCATTCATCACAGAGCTACTCTAACGATGAGCACTCACCAGAGCCCAGGGACATGCTGCGTTCCTCCCCGAGCCGCTCCCACAGGCACAGTGTCGGCTTCGTCCCCACAGTCTACAATGGCTCCCTACCTCCCAGTGAGTTTCTTAAGATGTTTACGTAAACACACATTTTTTCTCACCATAGAACATAAACCATAGACTGGACCCCTCTCTCTAACATGGCAGTGTGTCTCTCGCCCTGTCAGATTCAGCCCACCGGGGTCTGTCTCCGTGCCCCGCTGTGACTGCCGTCATGAGGAATCCAGTGTACACCGTGCGCAGTCACCGCGTTCATACCAGCAACTGTCCATCCGTCGCCTCCCAGATATGTCACCAGCACACTCACACCAGGTTAACTCCTTGATCCCCCCTTTTATGACCCGTGGTTTATGTAAAGGGATCCTTAATTGCCGGTTCAGTATTTCCTGACTGTTATGATGACTAATATTTTTTTAATTAGCCTGTTTCCTAAAGGCAAAATAATGTAATTAAATTTGGGCTTTGGTTGAAAATGATTTTCTGCTGTTGCTTTGCCTCAGTATTGTGCAGTTTAGCTCATCTCATCAATTTAATTAATTCTGAACTGTGAAATATCTTGCTCATGTTCAAATAATTGTGTAAGAATTATGTGCATAATTATATGACTGCTTCCTGAGGCTCTTTTTTTTTTTTTTTTTTTTTTTTTTTTTTTTTTTTTTTTTTTTTTATTTTGTCATTGTAGCCCACAACACCAGGGTCGTCTGAGCCTGGATCTGAGCCAGCAGAAACGCACAAGCGACTACTCTGAATCCTCATCGTCACGTAGCAGCAGAGCTTCACACGGTACAAACTCACTGCCCTCCAGCGCACGGCTCGGTCAGTCTGACACGCATGCACGCACACACACATACATAAAGGGCACAGACTCGATGTGCCTTTTTTCACTTTTCAGATATTATGTCCCAGCATTCATCCCTGTATCATCTCATCCCTCTTCCAGGTTCTTCCAATAATGTCCATTACCGCACAGAGAGGATCAAAATCCCTTCCACTCCCCGGTATCCCCGCTCCATGCTCGGGTCAGACAGAGGTACTGTGCTCACTCATCATATTTAAATTACTTACAGCCCGTTAGAGCAAACTGCAAAGCAGCAGATATAGGTCCAGCCATCTTTTTTTAAAGTTATTTCCCGATCCCCAAGCCTGGTTATACTTTGTCAAGCTCGCTGAATTCTAACTTTTGCAGCACTAGCAGAAAAAAAATCTGATAGCTGCCTTAAATTTCATCCACAGATAGAGAAATCTCATTTAAACATTAGCCAGTTTGAACCTTTCAGTCCTTTTTAATTCTTTGATTACCACCAAATTAAGACACTTTTGTCTCCTCTGCAAAAGGTGTTAATGTGCATCCTTAGTGATAGAACTGTCCAGGAGTAAATAGTCTTTATTTTTTGTGAAATTAAAATAACCTTCCATAAGCAGATACAGTAATCCAGTTCAGGTAGCAACATCCTTTTTAGTGTCAGGATATTTATGAATGTGGCACAAGTGAGATGATGTGTTTACTGTCCTGATGTATCACAGAATGGTGTGAGTGCATTTGAAACCAGATTTTGGCATCTATCTTGACGTGTGATCTAAACCCTTCTTCTGTCTTATTCTTCCTTTTTGAATCCAGGCTCCCTCTCGCACTCTGAGTGTAGCAGTCCCAGTCTCATAACGCCTCCACAATCGCCACTCAATCTGGAGACCTCCTCTTTTGCCAGTAGCCAATCACAAGGCTCCATTTCCACTTTACCTCGGATCTCAGTCAGCCCTGTGCCAATAGGGGAGCGCAGGAAAGACAGGTATGACAGAATTGACTGCGCACAGATAGAGAAAAAAAAAAGCAATATACCTGAATATTAACTCCATGCCCAGGTGGATGACATCTCTGCATTATTGTGATGTTGTTGATAGCTGCATATTAGCTTGTCAACATGTGTATTTTCCCGATCTGGTATTTAAAAATAAATAAATAAATAATTCATTGGCAAATTGGAAGTTGCCTATCACAGCTGGCCTGTTCAGAGTATTGATCAGAGGACTGTTGTTGGTGACTAGCTGACCAGAATGAAAATGCCTCTACAAATGGTGTAGCTGTTGGGTGAACGATGGAGACTATGATTATAAGGATCACTTCAGAAGCGGGTATGTTATGGCCTACGTGTGCCCTCAGGGATCCTCCTAGGCTATTTCAAAAGGCGTTGCCAGGCAACAGGTCTATCACAGTCAGAGCTGTGCAATCCCTCATTGAAATTCAGAATTGAAATCCTATTAAAAGTGGTTTTAATAATTTTATGGAAGCCTCTTGCTGTTTGTAAAATAAGTAGCAGTGATCTGTCGATATGTAGGATTTTTTATTTATTTTATTCTTTCCTCCGACCTTTCTGTCAACACCTCTCAGTCTTTTACACTGTTGCTGTTTCCGTATGATATCTGTCCTCCATTCTCCTCTTTATCTTCCTCCGCCTCTCTGCAACCTTCCGCTTTCAGATCTCTTTACCGTAACCGATCTTTTCTAAGGATTCCTCTGGCTGCAAGGCCGAGGTTCTCCTCTCTCAGGAGCCTCAGGTTCGTGCTCTCAGTGTCAAAACTAAAGGGAATGCCCCCCCCTCTCCCCACACAAGTTCACGTCGTTCACATGCTTCAGCGCAGTTGGGTTAGATAACACAGAGGAGCAGAACAGTCTTGTGCAGTTTACATGCACCATATTATGGAATGCAATAGGGGATTTTATGATTTTCATCCTCCATAAAATCACAGTTTTTTAAGATGACTACTTCTTTGCATGCCACAGTATAAGGGCCTTGGGAAAAATAAATAGATTGACCTAATTAGCTGCACTGGGTGAACTATAAAGGTTCAGTGTTATGTTTATGTCTGCTTTTGTCTCCCTCCATGTCGGGAAAAAAAAACCCCCACTTGAATCTCAGATATTGCATGCAATGTCCATGCCCTATGATGACGACATGGACAATATGCATGTGCATATTTTGGCTTTAAGCCAAGGGACCCTTTAGCGTGCAATATGTATGTTATGCAATTGTATTATTATTATTATTCCTCAGCCCCCGGGCTTCTGGGTCATGGCCTTGTTTGTACACCACCACTCTGTTTACCCCTGTCTCTGGCTGCTAATCCATTCCTCTTATCTGCCTTCATAGAATAGTATGCCATGACCAAAGCCAACCTGTTATGAAGACACACAAAGTTCATGCAAATCACCTTCATGTGAAGGTATTTCACATGCCTCTGCTTTCATGATGATGTTCCACATAGTGTCCCTGTACTCTAAACCTATCCAGTTTCCTCTGTAAGCCTGGTGTAAAATAGCGCTCTGGAGAGATGATCAATTTACAGGCCTCGGGGGTGGATTTAAGCTCAGGCTTAAACTTTAAACTTTAACTTTGTCTTTCTGTTGATAATGTTTATAATTTGGATGGGTGAAAATGGTTTTGTAGAACTAGAGCAAAAGCCCTGCTAGCAAGTCACTCCCCAGAGCTGTAAATAAGTTGGTCAGTCCATCACCTCACCCTCTCAACTTGCTCCTACATGGTATCGTGTAACTTTTTTTGACTGATTAATTTATACGCATTCAACATTTCCCGCCAGGCCGTACTTGGAGGAACCCCGCAATGTTATTGTGCACAAAGGTGCGGAGCCTCTGGGCATCTCCATCGTCAGCGGGGAGAACGGAGGGATCTTTGTCTCCAAAGTCACTGGAGGTAGCATCGCCCACCAGGCAGGATTGGAGTATGGAGACCAATTACTGGAGGTATGAACAACCTACTGTATGTCAAAAAGGTTATAGCTCCCACCAGCATAAATAAGAATGCTTTGCCGGATGCCTGTCAGTGAGCAGAACAATACAGGAGCAGTCTAATAAATAGTGATACTTATTTAATATATGGTTAAAGGCTCAGTCATTCTGCTGCCTCCTATACATTTATTCTGTGTGGAAGACTGTATTCATCAGTGTTGTCACAGTTCCCAGTATTTTAATACCTGCTGAAATCTATTCAGTCAGAGGGTGTTTTCACTACATATAAAATGGCTGTGCAAGCTGAAATTCTGTTGCAATGTCACGACAAGGGGGCAGATACTGTTCTTGTGGGTGGTACACTGTTTGAGCTGTCAAAGAAAGAAAGAGTAGGGATGTTTTTGAAGTGAGTGAATTTATCCCACTAAGACTTTGCAGAGACTTTGTTGCAGGTTAGGTCATTTTGATACGTTTCATATTAGCAGTGCCAATGCCTGTCACCCCGCCTTAAATAACAATGTGCACTTTTCGCCTTGATACAAAGATCTGTGAACATAAAAGAGTGTAAATCCACTAAAAATCTATTATAATATATAATAGATAATCTATCTATACATCAAATAAAGTAAGATATTCATGGAAATCGTGTTAACGTCAGAATTTCAGACAGGTCTATAGATGTTCTAAAGCAAGTCATGGCAGTCTGACCTAGTATGAGTATGGACTTTTTTGGGTGTAAAATGAATCCTCTGTCTTGTCCACCAATAACTACTAATGACCTAAAACCCTAAATAAACTGGCCACATACTGTGTTCATATCTGTCTCCCTAATCACTTTTATAATTATTTTTTTCTTATTAGTATAATGGCATCAACTTGCGGAACGCTACAGAGCAACAAGCTCGCCTCATCATCGGCCAGCAGTGTGACACCATCACCATCATGGCCCAGTATAACCCACACATGTACCAGCTGGGCAACCACTCTCGCTCCAGGTAACATGATGTTTCTTGTAGAATGTAGATGCTCATTGTGGGGGTTGGTTTTCCAGGTGGGCTGCTTTGCTGATTCCTGAATCGGTTCCAGTAAGTCTTTTAGTTTAAGAACGACTCAGATATTTATGTTCTGGCCAGGTGTTCACTAAATGCAGTTTTCGTGTGCAGTGAGGCCGGATGATATTTTTCATTGCATCTACACTTTTTTTATCTGAATGAACATCAAGGAATCTCTGAAGCAGCAGTTGTTCACCCAGGTGTCGACAATGAAGCTACAATTAAACTATAAGCTGTTCATCTTTAAATATCACAATATGCACGAGTTAAAAAGGTAAATGTCAGCTTAAATGAGCTGATATTACTTTTTCAAGTGAAACAAGGTTATTGTGCTAATATGTACTTGGAGCATTGGCGGGTTTATTTTTTCCCTTAAAAATGTTTATGGTGGACAAACTATGAAATTGTGACATAACGTCTTAATTGTTTTTATTTACTTGTTTATTTGTAGTGTGTCTAATTTGCGTTCTGTATTAGTTGTTTTTAATCTGGATTGAGATGTTTTCTTTTAGTGCTTGTTTGTCCAGAAGGTAAGTTTGAAGATTTCGCACAGTTCTAATACAGCAGAGAGCAAATGTGAAATCTTTTGTCACATTTTGAGTTTAGCTGTTTTCAGAAAAGGTATGATAAAGCAGTTTTACAAGCCTAGACAATACAGGAAGAGTAATCGGTTTCACTGTGATTCACATTAAACCTAAGGCTTTCTGTAATATAATTTTATTGATGGAGACAATTTTTTCCTATTTTTGACTTATATCTGTGCAGCTCCCGTCTGGAGCCAGTCAGCACTCAGTCGACTCCCCAGGGGAGCGGCGCCGCCACGCCCGACACTCACTCCACTATCGATACACTCAGCGAACAGGACGAGGGCACACTCACCCCCTCTTCCAAGCAGACCACACCCACTACCAGCCCCCGCAATTTCATCAGGTAAACCTCTACACGAACAAAACAACAACCCCCGCCATAATAATGTATGCAACTCTAACTGATCACTTGTCGTCCACTAGAATGCCATCTGATGGTGGCAAGAAGGCAGGTGAGCCACGGCTTGTGACGGTGCGCAGGCCTGGGGTGGAGGTTGGAGTCACACTCTGCGGAGGGAACTTAAGGGGCGTCTACATAGAGAGTCTGGATGAGGACAGTCCAGCCAGAGGCGCTGATGGGCTGCTCTCTGGGGACCTCATTCTGGAGGTGTGGACTCAAACACACATGCATAGATAAACACGTTGCCTAGGAATTTTCATAATGCATGAAGGGAGACTTGTACATAATGCAAGAAGGGAGACTTCAGCATGTACTGTCTAAAAAATGCTGATTAATGTAGCTTTCTGTTTGTCATGTTTACAGTTTTATAGTACATATTCAGTCCAGTTATAACTGCAGATCTTTTTTTAAGTGGGAGGTTTATTCGGTTTCACAAATAAAATAGCTTTCTAGGTGTAATATCAGTAGTTTTTTTTTTTTTGAAGCAGCCTCAAAGCTAAACTTTCTAAGATGTAGCAAAGCTTTGTGTGCTGTCGTTACTGTAGACTCGAGCACTGCCAGAAGGCACTGGCATTTCTTTCCTGCCTGTCATTGTTCTTTATTGATCTTCTCCTCGTCTGCGTTCACTCACTCCACGTTGCTGATCTATCCAGAGCACCGTAAACTCATAATAGACAATTCCTGGCATGCTCCCACTTATCCCTGCGCTGCAAAGGGCCTGCTTTCTGAATTGCAATGCAGCTTCGCCATCAGGCCGCACAGCATCAGTCTATCCTTCAATCTCCCGTCCCGTTTGTTTTCTTCCCCCACATACATGGCACAAATCAATACTGCTACACTTTAATACAGCTGAATGCTCGGAGGAAATGTAGCCGAGAAGCTTCACCGGCACGTCAAATGATTTCACAGATGAGCGTAAATTCCTCTGCTCCTCACTCTGAATTTATCTTATTTTTCATAATGTGAAGTTCACATGCCCCCCTTGTGTCATCCTCATCCCCTCTTGTCTTTCAGTACAACTCGGTGAATATGAAGAATAAGACGGCAGAAGAGGTTTACGTTGAGATGCTGAAGCCTGCAGAGACGGTCACCCTCAAGGTGCAGCATCGGCCAGCTGAGTTCAGCATGCTCAAAGATGTCCCAGGAGATGGCTTTTATATTAGGTACATGCATAAATATACACATGCACACGGATCATTGTTGAGTGTTAATGTGTTACAACTCTGTAAAAGGACCACACTAAATTTCCCCAAGCAGCCTCATCTCTATCCATACTCCTATATATAGAACCACCACTGGAGCGCCCCTTAGACAAGCTGGAATCTTTCTCATCTAACCAATTATGTCCCAGATCCACTGTGCGACTGCAATGATGCTAATCACACCACAAATTTAGGTTATCTAATCTCTCTGCTCAAGACACACCGGACCCAACGCCACGTCCATTTTAGCGCCCGGTGTTTTCCAGGCCATTTTAAATACATTGTATATGGATGGAAAATGAAGCTCTAAAATAGTCACGTTTTATTGTTGGGAGTCTGTCGGGGCGTGTTGCCGCAGCTGCCGCAGTCACTTGTCATATAGGCAAGTGGGTTTGTGATGTCATCTGCAGTAAATACACTCGGCTTGGCTGGCTGTCACAGATAGGCTGCTTGGCAGTGACTTATGAGGCTCCAACAGGAGGCAAGCAAGGCCTGTACTGTCAATAGATTTCTCTACACTTCCTTTCTTTACTCTCTTTCTATCTTCCTGATCTTTTATCCTGTTCCCTTTTTTTTTTTTTTTTTTTTTTTTTTTTTTACACCTTTCTTATCTGATACTTCACCTTCTTTCTCACTTTATCAACTTCATGCTCCCTCGCGCTGCCCTACTCTTCATAACTCCCCATCTATCTTTGTCTCTCCCTCCCACCAGAGCACTTTACGACCGGGTGGGGGAGGCCGAGGGGGACCTCAGTTTTAAGAAGGATGACATCCTGTACGTGGATGAGTCTTTACCAAAGGGCAGCTTTGGGACCTGGATGGCCTGGCAGCTAGATGAGAACGCACAGCAGATCCAGAGGGGGCAGATCCCCAGCAAGTACATGTGGGTGGAGAATTCAGTGCACGCTTACAGACACACAGACATTTCTGAGCTAGTGGACAGTTTGTAACAGCTGTGATAACAATCTACGGCATACTGCTACAATGTAGGCATCATACGCAATGTCACTTCTCTTCCATATGTTTTGGACTGTCCTTTTCCACTTAATGCAAGGTCCTGCTGTCCTCATATTGTTTGTCTCAATATGTTGTTAATTTTTAATGCTAATGCAGTAATCCTGATGTTGTTCTTTGTACTTACACAATGAATTTTAAACAAATGCTAAAAATGTGTCCAGCCAATCTTGGCTCTCAGAACTACATGCGTAACATGAACCTCTGCTCTAACCTTAATGCAACCTGTGTGCATGCATTGTCTCATGTGTGTTTTGTAGGATGGACCAAGAATTTTACCGTAGACACAGCGTGACAGAAATGAAGGAAGACTCCAGTAAGACTCTCTCTGCAGCAGCCCGCAGATCCTTCTTCAGGAGGAAACAGAAACACAAGCGCAGCAGCTCCAAAGACAGCAAAGAGATGGTGGCTCTGGACACCATCAGTACAGACTCCATCCCCTTCCTTGACGGTAAAAGAGGAAACACTTCAGAGGTTTTTGGATTTAAAAAATAGCAGCAAACATCTGAAAGGATATTTGATTGATTTTTGTCTTGTTCTTGTGCGTCAGACTGTGTGAGCCTGGCATACCAGCGGGTCCAGAAGGTGGAGTGCACCTCTCCCCGGCCTGTACTCATCCTAGGGCCGCTCACTGACCCCGTCAAGGAGATGCTGGTCAAAGAGTCTCCTGGGAAGTTCTGCAGATGTGTACTTGGTGAGTTCTCCTCATCCAGATGTTTGTCAGGAGAGAGAAAAGGGCACATCTGCATTGCAAGTCAGGGTTTGCTTGCTTGCATTTCTTGCATTTTTTTTCACCACAACTCTTCCTGTTGCGTCTGCAGAGGTGATGAAGGCATCTCAGCAAGCTATCGAGCGTGGCGTCAAAGACTGCCTCTTCATCGACTACAAGCGCAGGAGTGGCCATTTTGATGTGACCACCGTAGCCTCTATAAAGGAAATAACAGATAAGGTATTGAGTCAGCGCTTTTCTCTCTCATCAGATCTTATCAGGAAAGATAAAGTGGTTTCAATTTGTCTTTTTATCGCCGTGTTTTCTCAAGATAAGCTATCACTCTTGCAGCGCGTTAAATCTTTGAATATCGATGAATGAAAAGCAAGCTCATAACAGCAATTTTTTTGTTCATTTCATTTATTCTTCTAGGACAACATGCATTAATCGTCATCCCATGTAATAGTCGTGAAGCCATTTGAAACAGTTGGATTGAATTAGTTTGTGTGTTGAAGTGATGTTCTTTTTGTTTTTTGATGCAGGGCTGTCACTGTTTGCTCGACATTGCCCCGCACGCTATCGAAAGGCTCCACAGCGTTCACATTTATCCAATTGTTGTCTTTGTCCGCTACAAAAACGCCAAGCAGATCAAGTAAGTAGTGACCTGTTTCCTCCAAATCAAGACACTTAAAGATGTCCTGTTATTGATAGTTGTTTTTTTTTATTTTTTATAATCCTCATACACTGTCCTGGTACAGTGGCATAGCTGCCCTGTGTGTTTGTGTGGATGGATGGATGGAGGATAAGCCTTCACACTCTCCATCTCACCATGAACCCTTTGGCACATCTGTCAAAGCGCCCCACAAACTCTTGCATAATCCTAAACAGCTGGTGAAACATGCCTGTTTTTGTTATCTTAATTTTTCTCTCAGTCCCTTCTTCACTTGGTATTTGTTTCTAAATGTTTTCAAGGATTCATCAGACATTGTTTGTCACAGATTTTTATTTTATTTAAATTTTTTAAAAACTCTCTGCTCTAAATAAATTTCCCCAATTTGTTTCACAGGGAGCAGAAAGATCCGGTTTATCTGCGGGACAAAGTATCCCAAAAACATTCCAAGGAGCAATTTGACAGTGCACAGAAGATAGAGCAAGAATACAGCAAATTCTTCACAGGTATGTACACAATCAATACACCTAAAAAAACACAGACAACACAGACCACAGATAATAATATATTATATTGGGAGTTTTTGCACTCTGTTTTCAGTGAGTCACCTTCTCTTTTGGCAGGTATTGTCCAAGGCGGCACCCTCCCTTACATTTGCACTCAGATCATGACAATAGTTGATCAGGAACAAAGTAAAGTCCTGTGGACTCCACTTGGCTGCCCCTAGAGGAGACCGGCTGCCACTACAGCAATCTGCGGTTTTTATCTTCATTCCCCAAACACTAATGAACCCTTTCACACTATACCAATAGGTACACTACAGTGAGCTAGGTATGTAAATTATTGATATTTTTTTATTTTGTCTTTTGCTATGATTTATAATCAGAGCTTCTTTTTTTATTTCTGATATACTCCAGAGCAGGTTAGTAGCGCTGGATCACGACATTAAATTTCATTCAGTCTTCCCTAAGGGTTTCTGGTGGTGTATATGTAATGCTGCATTGTAAGCGTCCGTTTACAAAAGACAAGTCTGACTATTGGTGTTCAATATGTGCTTGAATGATTGTCCCTCCCCTTGTGTACACAAACCTCAACACTAATGAAGTTCAGCCCCGCCCTCCAGGCCCAGACCCACCAGTGTACCAAATGACATTTGTGGTTTCCCTACAATTATGCACCCATTTGACGACTGACAACTAATTGAGTCTGTTTGTTTTTGTGTGTGTCCGTGCGTGTGTGTGTGTGTGAGAGAGAAAATATTGAGACTGTTGTTTGCAATTGTAATGACAATTTCAGTTGAGTTGAATCATGGTTGTTTGTTAGCATGAATACAATGCTATAGAAATGGAATGACAGGATCAGACATCACATTCCTCATGGTGTTTCATCACAAAAGTGCAAAAAGCATCAAAACCTCTTGAAGTATGTAGCTGTGGTCTTACTGAACCTGACTGCCAGCACCGACGGCCATTTAAAAAGAAAAAAAAAAAAACTCAAAACACATTGATGTTTGCTCTATGCATTGTGTTTCTGTAGTAGCTGGGTGTGTAGACAAGTTTATGGGCCTTTTTTGGAAGTGCCTTCGGAGAAGAAGCCTGATCTGAAACCAGCCCCTGGTCACCTAGTCGGAACGTTTTAAAGAGGAAGTTTCTTCTTGAGAATCCAATGCATCATTTCATCCATCATGGACTAGATGATTTTTAGGGGCTGATTTAAGACCAGTATTGTGTAGAGCGCATGACAATGGTGAGGTTTTGAGGGTAGGCCGAAGAGGCCAACGGGTTAACTCCTCAGAATGCACTCCAGGGCTAGACAGACCACTGTGTAACTATCATTCTATCTCTTTAACATATATTTAACAACAATATAGAGTATAACATATACAGTATGCAGATACATCTGAAAAAACAAAACAAATATATATATATATATACATATATATTATGTATTTTCACTAGGTCATATGCCTAGGAACGTCTGGCGTTTTTAAAACAATTTTTTTTAAGAGTTGTTTTTTCGTGGTTGGTTGTCAGTCACTTATCGATGTACTCATTAAAAGAGACACTATGAAGCAAAATTTGCAGGGTAATATCTTAAAGGATTTTCCTCTGACCTGTTTTAAATGTTAGTGATTTTTTTTGTTGTTGTTATTTAAATGTATTTTTTATTCAGGAGGCAAAAAATATTGACAAAAATATTCTGCCCTTCCTTGAAAAAAAAACATATCCTGTATCTTATTGTGCCAAAATCCACTAAGGCAACTTTATCCTTTTTATTTCTGTTTTGCACTTGTTTACCTGTTAACCTTAAACATGTAACTGTTCCTAGGTTTCCAGTAGACTATGAATAGGTACTATAATTTCTACTGTAACTAATTCATGTTTTTATCTCACATCAGTTCCTTACATTTCATTGATGGCCTTTTATTCTAAACTAGAAAAAAAGGATCACCTCTTATTTGAATTATTAAAAAGGGATCTATTCTTGCACAGTTTTTTTTTTTTTTTTTTATCAAAGGAAAATTGGTCCACAAGTTTGACTACTGGGCTAAAAGAGTAAGCAGACGCAAACTGTAATGTTACTATTTTTCTGAGTAGATAGCATATGTTAGAAAGCGAGAGCGGGATACAACGTGAAGTGGTTGTATTTCTAGAAAAGGTCTAGATGCCAGGTACTGATTGAACTTTTCTTTTATTATAAAGAATGTGATTTGTATGTTGAGACATTAACATGAGAATAAAACTCATTTTCCGTATCACAACATGGACTCAGAGTTTTTGTCTTTGTAAAAAAAATTCTGTCGCTTAAATACTAAAGGGAAAAAAAATGTAATGCATCCATTTGCATTTCTTCTCTCCCACATCCTGTCTGGTAACCTCTTTGTTTAGGCAATGCTGAAGAAAATGTGCTAAAAATGACAGATGATGATGCTCTGTCTCCCGGTGTCCTTCAGAGACGTATTAGGATAAAAGTGAATCCATTTTGCCAAAAGCAGCAGTAAATGGAAAAAGTGACAGATGAAGTGGCCATTTAAAAAAAAAAAAATTAAGATTTTTTTGGCCTTTTCAAGCTTTATCTTCAATAGAGACAGCTGAAGAGTGACAGGAATGTGGAGAGAGAGAGAGAGAGAGAGATGGGGAATGACATGCGGGAAAGAGCCACAGGTCGGCTTTGAACCCTGGGCTACCGCGGCAAGGACTGAGCCTTCGTACATGGGGTGGTTACTCTACCAAGTGAGCTAAACGACACCCCATGGCCATCAATTTTTGAGTTGAGATGAGGTGCTCCCAGGATCTCTGAGTGAGCAATAAAGACATAGTCATGCTTCAGCATTAAGGAGGCAGCTGCACGCTTATATACACCTAAAGACACTGTTTGTTATACAGCAGCACTATAGTCATACATCATGCTTTGCAGTTTGATGGTGATAGGTCAATGTGTGCTGTCCTCACACTAGAACATCATGACTCCATCATGAGAAATATGCAAATTTCTACAAGAAAGATAAGGAATTGTTCACCATCTTGAAATTATTAAGCAGCCATACTGAATGTATGAATCATTTCATTTATCACGTAGTCTAAAAAAAAAGACCTTCCCAAGAGAGTTTTGATTTTGTAACCTTGAAGAACTCAAAGTACTTGAATTTAAGATTAATAAAAATAAAAGCCTTTCACTCTTACGCCTAGTCGCAAACTTAATTATAAAAGCTATAAATACTCTCTTAAGTTAGTTAAGAGTGAAACCTTGACATCTGCTAGAGAGAGAGACAGAGGTGAGCGCCCATGATCTGACGCATATTTTACAAAATATGATGAATAATTCATTTGAAAATTTGACAGAATGTTACACCACTGCCTTTTTCAGTGGCACAAACCACACAAATAAAGCTGGAAGTTATTTTGTTTCGCTTTCTAGGCATTATTCACGGTCTACAATGTCAACATAAGACCAAATTCTTCTTATCACATAGTAAGAAAATCACAAAATAAGAAAATCGATGGCAAAATATAAGGATTTTCCTAAAGGAATTAACAATATGACAGAGTAATTCATTGTCATTAATTGGCTCTTCCTGCTCTAACCATACATGTAATTAGTCATGTTACTACTTACTCTTAAATATTAGTGTTACATTTTGCTCTATGGAATAAGTCTACACTTAGCATAGAATCTTTTTTTTTATTTTTTTATTCTAAGCACTCATCTTATCGAGTACTATTCTAGTACATTTGATACATGTGAGCCCATGCCCTGGAGTCTACATTGCAAGAATAACTTTATTTTATATATCTTCCATATTCAATTCTGTGTTTCTGCAGAATTCTATGCGGGCTGTTTTCCGTGTGAGTGGACAGCCCATAGCTACACCACATCTTGCTGGTTGAATGGGCGCCTCTAGCTCGAGGTTGTTTCCTCCAAGCGCTGCATCCGGGTCACATGGTCCTCTGGCTATTGATGTCACAGTGAATGACTACCCTCCAGCTTCCTGTCAGATTCACTGGGGCAAGAGAGCTCCCAGTGTATTCAAAACATCCACCATGTCTAATGCCTCCAACTGCCTCCAACTCAAATTGAATACATTGTAGAACATTGGTGAGAACATTCGCTGAAAAAGCCACTGTGACATTACTGAATGCTCCCCAGAGAATGTTGTTCAAGGTTTCAGTCACTAATTACTTCACACTATATCTGATATACATGTAGGTGCACGCCTGCTATGCTGTGCCACAATTCTTGATGTCCTCCAAGTACCCTCTTGCCTGTTTTAGAAAGGGGTAGGGTAGCCCTCCTGTTGGGGTGTCTGTTTCAAGACAGCTGCTGAAAGCTCAACTGAACTTGAGAAGTCTAAAGTCTGACTGCAAAGGCCTTTGTACTCCACACTGGCAAACCGTGGCCGTTCCCCATCACTCTTCATGATGGGATGAATTCATCCAGTTCGGCCTTCTGCTGGTCCTCCAGCATGTTAACTATAGTGTCTCCAAACGTCCTGAGGGATTTACCACCTGAATGCTCTCATGTTAATCTCCTCATCTGTCAGCAATGAGACCCTTTGGCTAAAGTTCTGCTTGGAACCACAAAAACCACTTGCCCAACAGCTGGCCTTTCGTGGGGGACGATCAATTCAAGTCACTTCTGTTGTGGCCATACATAAGCGCTAGAAAGATTTACCATGACGCATAATGTATGTAGCATGTGTTGCTGGCGCTCTCACTTTCTGTGACCTCTTTGCGGGATTATTTGGATCTCTATAGGCTTGAATATGTACTGTAGTAAGGATAATCAGAGAATATGAATATGCATAAGAATTTATATTTAAGTTGCAATTCTGTGTAAACATTATTTCTCTCAATAAAAGGCCTCTGTTATCCAAACCTCACTTTTGCTGTTTGTTGAAAATAGCATCACCAACTTAATTAAGATGAGCATTAACATAACATGTTATCATTATTAGAAATCTTGGCATTATTACTTCCGGATCGATATCACCTTGATTCTTGCAAGAATTTTCTTTTTTTTTTATTAGACAGAGAAAAAAAAAAGCAGTGGATCCTCCCATCATTTGCCTTTAATGTGACAGTTCACCATTTTACCAGCAGGAGGACAACTTCACAGCTGCTGCACAAGGCCTATCCTGACCAGCAAGTTCCAGATCACTGGAACACAAATGCTGTTCAGTGTTACCACAAGGTATGAAACAAAGATATATATCGCAATATATCTTTATTTCAAAAGTTAAAACCTTGGCTTTGCCTGTCTCACTTTGATCTTGTCTGTGTGTTTTCCTGCAGCGTCACTCTGGAGCAAACTCAACCTAAATGATATGGAGGAAATTAGGAAGCAGAAATCAGTGAGAATGTTACGAGCACTTAAAATCTGCTGCCTCAGACTTCTCCGTAACTCATATTCAATATACAGACCAATGATGGATAGCAGTGCTATTTTGTGTAAAGTCAAAATGCTTGCATAAACATTCATAACTCTGAAATGCTTTAATTTACAGATTGCACATACCCCATTCCCAGGTTACAGCAGCTATTTCTGTAGCAGCACTAATATTTCCCAGATAATAAATGACCATGATAGAACATATATCATACATCTTCCTCACACCTCACTTAGGCATGTTTACTTTTCAAAATGATATGTGCTTGAGATCGAGTGTCATAATTACACACTTCATGGGTCAGGGGCTCAGACATTTATTAATCATGTTGCCTAGACTTTAAATCACACACAGTGCAAAGTGAATATGAACCAATAATTGCACTGTCACTTACTTGGGGGGGACATATTATTGAAAGTTTATTGCAAAAAAAACTCCAAGCAGTCTGGAGCCTTGTGACACAGGTGGCTGTGTGACCTGCCTGGTCTGGCGCTTAGAGGGGTCAGTGGTTATTCAGGGCCCCAAACCAGCTGTTTCCCCATATCTTTTGGTCTGGCTGGCTACTTGAGGGGCATCCATGTGCAGCCATAAACCACTGCTAGTCATGCCTTACCGTCATCACCAATCCACACCTGTTTTTGACCTAATATCTGTGCCAAAAGTGTAAGCATATTACAGTAATTGACCGGGAAGGACATCATAACATTCCCTGTGTGTGACAGTAATTGACCGGGAAGGACATCATAACATTCCCTGTGTGTGTATGTATGTGTGTGTGTGTGTGCGCTCAACCCTCCAAAATGAAAACAGGGACGCCTATCATCCATGGATGAAAAGCCACAGACACTGTAATTGAAAAGTGGGAGCACTATCCTTAATGAAAATGCACTACAGTAATATCTCTACGGGGACTGACAGTGCTGTAGTCAATGATAAGTAACCTCACTTTATTGTCGTTTTATATCCACTGGTATCAATACAAGATTCCCATTGGGACTCATCATTCGCCGTGATGTTTATATAAACGGTATCACTCGCTTTTCAAAAAGCCTCTTTGCGACGTGCGTCATTGGCGCGCATAGAGACGCAAAGGCGCAAATTGTAGTCTACCTCTTCTTCTTTTATATACAACCCAAGCAGCGGAGTGCGGTCTTTTGCACTTGGAATAAACATCGTCGCGGTATTACTGCCCTCTGTCCATCTTTATTATTAGCGCTTCGCTCCGCCCTCCTACCTGTAAATCTCCCCGCTCTCCTCTGGAGCGGATCTGACAGGCGCTCTCAGCTGGCAGCTCCGTGCCAGGGCTGCAGGAGGGACCGAATGGAGACAGTGACATCTACCCAAGCTCTCGTCCTTTTTACGCAGAATTATTACACCAAAGGCTCGCAAGAATATGTAGTCCAGCTAAACCAAGTGTAGGAATTAAACCAAAACCTATTTGTGTTTGTTTCGTTACGCGTTTCACAGTCGATTGACGCGTAAAGAAAGTGAAATCCATCGATTCTCCGCCTGATAATCGACGGGATCCCTGGATGGAAGACGGCTGAGAGAGGTCGCCTCGAGAACAGGCTGTAACATTTCTTTTTTCCTTTTTCTTTTTTATGTATTTCTCAGTGTCGTTGTGTTTACCGTCATCTGAGATATCACTGGCAGCCTCGTAGGCTGCAAACAGCGCCGTCTTTACCATGGCTTCTTTTGGCGTGAAGGAGCCAGAAAAGCCCTCATCAGACTGAGAAGCGCCTCACATTCGTCATTATTGCGGATTTAAATGCCTCTCTCTAAGGGCCACCGACCCGCTATTTCAGTCAGGTTTGCGTGTGCTGCGTCTCACGCTGTCACCAATAAACAATTCATAGGCTGTTAAAAAATACAGAAAGAGACTCCATAGGGTGGGTGAACACAATCTACAGCAAAGAGGGGGATTTTTTTTTTTTTTTTTTTAAGCAATATGGCTGGTGAGTGGGGCTGGGGACGCTGGCACAGGCTCTCCAAGGCTCCTAAATGCTAGCTGAGGCAGATGGCACCGTTCCCCATGGACGCGAGAGCTCTATGAGGACAAGCAATATCAATAATAATCTAAATCCGGACTCTTCAATCTTAATATCCAAGATGGAAGACGTTGTCATCCCGTTCTCGTCTGAGGTGCCCTGCGACAATAATGGACAGCGCATGTGGTGGGCATTCCTCGCCTCCTCCATGGTGACGTTTTTTGGGGGTCTCTTCATCATACTGCTATGGAGGACCCTCAAATTTCTGTGGACTGTTTGCTGCCATTGCAACATCAAACCCAAGGTATGTCTGCTGCTGCTGCTGCTGCTGCTGCTGCTGTGCACACAGATCACTTTGAAACGCCTCATGCGTGATCACATATGCACACACTGTCTTGTGACTTGTTCTGGAAATGGCCCTCATTATGCAACATGCCACTTTAGATGAATGTGGTGATTTTCACTCATGATCTGCATCATGGGCTAAAACAGACATCCAAGTGCCAGTTGCAGTGGCTTTTTATAATGAATGCATCTCTTTGAATATCCCTTGGCTTGGTGTTTATCAACTCCCACTCTTGAATGAAGGGGGTGGTGTTGCATGACAGATATGGGTGGGATGAGAGCAGAGGATAGGAGTTGCTTCATTTTATTTTGCATCAGAGTATCCTCATGCAACATCAGCTCCCAACTTGTAGGGTGAAAGTAAGCATTTCAGTGGGGGCCATAGGCTAGTTTCATGTAACCAAACATATGATCCTGCACATTCCACAAGTGAGACCTAATGAAGTCCACTGAGACTTCTCGTGTAGACCCAACAACTCTGCAATTATAAGTCTCTGAAAACATCACTGCTTCTTTTCACAGCTTTCTATTTGTCCATGTTTACTCTCAGTGACGGCTTTAATGTGTTTATGCCGCGCGTTACATGTCTTTGTGGAATAATGAAGCAAACCCATCTGCAGGACTAATATAGAAATAGGATAAAAAGGGTGAGTGACCATTACTTTGCTTGGGGTGGCCAGCATTAAGGGTGAATCATGGCTGATTCACATGTGTACTAAAGCCTGCTTTATACATGACTCACACACTTGTGTGTAGTGCAAGTGGTCCCATGGCTGAAGAGAGAGGGGCAGCGAAAAAGTAACGTGGCTCAAGAGTGTGCATAACATGACTGAGCATGTTTTATTTCATAATACCTTCTTGGAATAAGAAAATCTTTTTATATTTTACACATAAAATCACGTACTGGTGAGTGTTGCGACAGAGAGTTTAGCGTTAAGTGCAAAGGGGTTATAAAGAGGATCTAGTGACAATGATGGACGGAAGTAAGAGGGAGTGGGGGTGAACTTCTTTGTCCTTGATATGTTTGGGTTGTGTCCAATTCAAATGGGTGAGCCGTGTCCCTCCTGCTGCTCTTTTGTCATGTCCTTTCGGTGGCCTTGGCCTTTTTCCGGCCATTTCTCTCGGTATTATGACAGGTAGGAGACAGAGCGTGAACATGTCTTAGGAAATATTCAGTTTGGTTTTAAGTGCGTCTTTATCATATGTTTTCTTATTGGTTGTTTTGCGTCTCTTCTGTGTGATATTCTGTGAATTAATTTTTTTTAAAATGTATAATTAAAAAAAACTAACAAACTATAAAACCAGTTGGTGAAGATTGAGTTTTACATTTATGAAACATAAAAGAAACACAGTTCAGTCACTAAACAACAGTTATTTCAAATGTGATTTTGCACATATTTATACCATACAGACTGATATCTGAAAGATATTCTAAAAAATAAATATTATGATATTCACAGTCTGCACCTATATGAAAACTGAAATTACACTGAGCATCTCAATGTAGGCTTTCCTCATTACTTCTGAATTGCCCAGCCAGACTATTGGTCATAGGCTTATTAAAAGATATCTCTGTAATTGAGATTATTTTTAAGTCTGCTGGCAAAACAAAACAAATCATCTAAGCAGATCTTATTTACACTGAGTGATAATTTTTCTCAGTATGCTGTTTAGGCTATTACTTGGCTGTCAGCTTCCTGTCATTTTGTTCTGCCCATGGATCCCGGTATCAGAAATGGCACCAAACCATATGTCATACTTCATACTTCTCATCGTCTTGCTAGGAAAGCGATGAAAATAAACCATGCAAATATAATGAGGTATCCATCTTGTGGCTGCTGGTGGGTATCTGGTTGCATCTCATCTCATGTAAATAAGGAGAAACTGTAAAATTGAACGGTGCTCCCTCTCTGTGTTGTTGCGTCGCTGCGTGTGTGCGTGTTGAGGGCAGACCCAAACCGTTAGGTGACTTTGGGGGGCTTGACACTTGGCTGCGGAGGGAAAAGGCTTGTTAGGAGTATTAAGAAGGGGGAAACTGGATCTGTGTTCAGCTGACTAGTGCGGTTGGATAAGTTGGCATGTGTCAGAAACAGGATGCATAGTTGGCCTGAGGTGGGGGGGGCGGCGGCGGTGGGTAAGCATTCTCTGGCAGTACTCAGAACCTGGATTCAGGAGCAAGGAAATAGAGGTGGAAACTCTGAGTGAGACACAGGAGGAAGTGGAAACAGGGGGTGCGAGGGTGATGAAGGGTTTGAGAGGGGGTGTTGCATTGCATAGTGTCCTCCTCTGCTCTGCCATTGACACACAGCTGTGTCCTAATTCTCCCCTAAGTCCCCCCCTTCTCTGTCAGGATTATAATGGAGAGGTCATGGGTCATAGAGATACAGGAAAAAAGGAAAGAGATAAGAATGTCTAGTGCAACTTTTTGACTCTATAGGTCCTGCTGGTCATACATGGTGAGCTGCATTATACGGTTACTGCAGAGCCAGTTAGTCTGAGGGACCAGATATAATCACCTTTTTGCTCTAAAACAAGACAGGACAATTGTATTGCAGACAACGAATCGATGTTTTATAGTTTTGAGGCTTGTCTCTCGGGTGGACTAAAAAAAGCAACTTAAAATAAAAACCCGTATTGATTTCTTCTAACACTGTGCTACTAATGCCGACCTTTATGGCATTGTTTATCTGCTGGGTGTTTCAGCCATTTTCAAACCGCACATCAACCGCATCAAACCCCAACCCCCCCCTGCAAACACCAGCTCTCAAGCTTCATTATTTAATTCCCTTTATACAAGCGCAGCTTGACACTTCACACATTCTAAAGGAGGAGTTTCCTACTAGACTCACTCAAGACAATGCATATTCATGACTGACGGAAATGTAAGCACCATCATTCACTGAAGTGGAGAAAACCACTGCCATGTCGTAAGGCTCGTTGTTTATAAGGCTGCTCTATTTTCTCTTCCCTGTGCTCTTGTAGTCTTGCTGAATTTGTAGAGTTTCTGTGCTGTTTCCTTTGTTCTGTTTTCTGCTTTGCTGCTTCACTGCTGTACGGTTATCTAATGGTCTAGTTACCTACTCTGCGTCATACCACCTCCAGGAGTTCTTATATGACGCCTCTGTTATTTGGAACGCGTGGGGGAAGAGGAGTATAGAGGCTTTGCGTTTGTGGCACCAATCTATGTTTGAATTTTAGCTCTCTGATGGGTCAGTTTGTTTAAAGCTTCTTCTTTGCACTTACATGATAGTAAAGAGGATATCTTTTGATGTGAGGATGAAAAGTTGGACTTATGCTAATTGTGATTGGGGAAAAAATCTGTAAAAATGTAAATAATCCTTAGCCACAGCCCTAATTTATGGCTTAGTGGGCTGGTTCAATATGCAGCAGGTCAATATCAGCTCACAATAATCTATGTTTTGCTATGATCTGGCTAATTTGCAAAATTATGTCACAGACCGGTTACCCTGATTTGCTCACTGGTTAACTGATATTGTTGATATTGTTGAAGGCCTCCACTTTGCCTGTTACTCGATACAAAAGAGCCTCTACAGGTGTTTAGAAGACAGCTTCGCCTTGAGAAGAGCCTCTACAGGTGTTTAGAAGACAGCTTCGCCTTGAGGGGTAAAGGACAACCGCATCAGTAAGAGGAGGAGCTGGTAGTGGAGCAATAAGCCTTTAAAATCCGTCACAAAGAAGGGAGATGGTTCACTCTTACCTGGAGTGGTTACACATCAGCTGGTCTGAACTGACAATACAGAGACACTCTGTCATGTATTTCTATTCAGGCACCAAACCACGCATTATATCATTGTGTTTTTGTGTGATATTTACAAAATATACCTCCTACTTCACCTCAGTACAACAGCCTCCTCCTCATCCCCCCTAAGGTGCAACATAGAGTGTTTTATGTGCATTTTAGAGCCAACAGCCGTCAGGACTGTACAACTGTTTCTGTCCAACTGGCTAAACGAGAGGAGTGATGGAGCGGTGTACCTGCTCCACCAGTACAATCTCCTCTGTCTCCTGTCTAATCTAGATGACATTTCACTGCATTGTTCCTGTTTTGTACTTGCAGCTGTATGATCTCTGCGTGTGAATGACTGCGCATACCTTGACATCTTTTGTGCTCACTCCATCCACTAAAAAAAATATTCAGTGACAGTAAAACACATTTGTTTAGCTATTAGATTGCACACATTTAAATCTGTTATGAATGTTTCACATTTGCGCTCTTAAAAAATGTGCCAGCACGAGCAGTTTTTAGACACACTGAGACACTTTATCTGCATTTGTACAGCCCTTACTGCAACTGTTGACTTATCATGTCTATTTAACGAGTATTCATATTTGAACTGCTCTTTCCTCTTTTATCCTAGATTATTTGTGTTTAGCGTATGTTGATTTTCATGTTTGTTTGCTGCTGTACCATGTGTCCCCATGGCAATCATGAGATCATTAAAGTTTCATCTTATCTAATGAGAGGTTGATGTGCTGAGCGTTGGTTCTCCTCACTTAAGGCCAGACTCTGCCCCTGTGATGTGACTAATAAAGAGGTGGGGTGAGGACACAGCTGGTGTCCAAGCTCCATTTTCTCTGACCCATGTCAGTCTGCAGTTAGAGAGGTCGTGATAAAGCAAATGTATCATCACTTAACACTTAATAGCTTTAACGTTAAAGGTGGAAAGCTACATCTGTTTTCTTTAAACCTTTTTTTTTTTTTTTTTTTTTTTTAAACCACATGGATAAATCTATCTCATGATCGGCCATCTAATGAGATATGGCGGCCTCGTGAATTTTAAGTCATCACAATGCATTTCCATAATTGAAGATTGCTATTGATTTTTATGCTCGGCTTTCACTGCAGAGCAATTAATCAAACCCGTGCTTGAAAACCACCTCGGTGTTTGCATGAGTCTGTGTCCACATTTGTGTCCTGCTATGTGACAAGGAAAATCCACATCTATGGCAGAGTGAATGAGGTATGCTGGGACACTCTTCTGTGCACTTACCTTTTTAAGTGGGATGGATTGTGGAGGTGCCTGTAGAGAGGAACTGTTGTGAGCCTGTGTATTCCTTTGTGCTTGGCAACGGACCAGCTGCATTTCGCCAGAACAGCATATAGCACACGCCCTGACATCAGCTGTCGCTCTCACTAACCTCAACCTAACTTGGCCCGGCTCACCCACCAGCTTATTGCAATCCGGAGCTAATTGAAGAAATAAAATGCACAAAGACTTGAAATGAAATGAGTACGACTGGATCACACTAAACACATGATGAAGACTTTCCGTGCACATACTGCTGCATTTATGCACGCTCCCTTAGTTTTTGATGTCATCTCAGGAATGTATGTGTAGGCGGACTACTATGTTCTTGTGGCCAGTGGTTGAACTGCATATCTCTTGTCATGTGCTGTTGACACTTGCTTGGGAGTAAGCATGCCTCACAGGTGTCCCAGGGCAAAGCGTCACCAGTTTCCACTGCAGCACGTACGCCCGTCTCCTGCCACTGATACTCTTATTGATTCATTGATTATTTATTTAGTCTATAAAATGTCACTAAATTGTGAAAAATTTCAAGGTGATATTTTAAAGTTACTGTTTTTGTTCAGAAAACAATCCAGAAATGACAAAATATATTTGATTTGACATAAAATAAAAAAGCAGAAAGAAAGCAGCATTTTTCATTGATAGATCAAATGAATCAATTTTAAGATCCGATAGAACAACACAAGTTGTGCAGTCCTTAGACAATTGAGACAATACATGTGTGTGTTTGTAATCTTTGCTCTTAATCACACATCATCTTGATCTGCTTTTAAATTGTAAACTAATGGAAACATAGAGCTTATTCTGTAGCTACACAAAGCAGATATAATGTAAACTTTTACAAATTCACTCTGTCTATCGATGATTAACTTTCTTTTCTCATACTCCTACATTCTCTAATGTGGAATGTGTGACTCATGAGTTATTCTTCAGTGGAGATCCTTTTCTAGACCCTAATCCCTAATTCTCTGGGCCTGATCTGATGGCCATTTAGGGACAACTGTAGTGTGCCACACCGATGTATGGTAATCCACAGACAAGGAGAGGCCATATATCAGGCCAGACTATGTATATCATGAGGCAGACGCAGAGGTCAACCCCCCTCTGTACCCAAACTGTGCTCCCCTGCTGTCATGCTGTTATGTCTTCTTTGGCCAGTCAGTGGACCAGTCAGGACTTCCACGCCCCAGGAACTATTCAGAGGTTAAAGGTTGGAGGGGTAGGGTATACCTGGCTCCACATGGAGCAAGGGAGCTAGACTGGCATTCCCATCATTGAATTTGTGTGAAAGGGTCTTAGCCACCTGATCCCTTCCTAGTCAAACTCGGAGTGGAAAACCATTTGCATATAGATCCGCTGGTTGAGACCGGCAAGGCTAAGCTGGCAAGGGAGGCCTGCAGGAGGGAGATAGCTACCTAGTGCCTGGCTAGCCAGTGAGATCATGGCTTATGGTTTCTGGTCTACCAGCTCTCTTCCTCAGCTGCTGTTGTCCTTAAACTGCTTAACATCAGAGGATGTGTGTGTGTGTGTAGGTTGAATGCTCTCCCACTAGGCCATAGAAATCAAATTTAATGCCAGTGCAGCAGTCATTGAGCAGAAGAGTTGATGATTTTATTTTGACAATCACATGCTGACATATATATTGTGTAGTTTAAGGACAGAAATACATATTTTAACTGTTATATGGTATCAGTGCTGCTCTATAGTGCATATACATGTAGTGCTTATTTGTCTTTTGCAGCTTCATTTTTTATGCTCACTCATATTTCTCAAATTTGCTTGTGTGTTTGTATGTGAGAGAGTTTAGAGTCTACATTCACATGCAATGCTTGTATGTAGTCTTATAGTCCTGAGATTCTCTAAACTCTGTCCATACTAAGCAGTATAGTCATATTTCATGTTTAGTTTAGTCATGTAGAAGTATTAAAATTCTATTTATGCCCCATCCTTCCATGCCATTGCATGGAATCACAGCAAACAGACGGGCCAGGCACATGCACAGCCCCCAGACTAGTGCTGATTATCAGTCTAAGCCAGCCATCTCCTCTTCTCCCCCTCATCTTCGCTCCATTCCCCTTAGCCCACCACCCATTCTCAGAAATCAGGCAAGCCAGTGGAGCACTGATATGTGGACATCAGAACATGGTTAACGATATAATTGGTGCTTAGAGTTGTGTGCACTGATGCTCAGAGAGAGAGGGGTGTGTGTAGAGGACACGTCAGTGACCTTCAAAGATCTCAGCAGGCGGAGTTTCTGCTTCCTATTTAGAGATCAGCTCCCTCTCTTAGCAACACACATGGTCCTGCACGGCTGACCCTGTGGATGGACATACAAGCACATACCAAAAAGGATAGGAAAGTGTTAGGATTGCATGTCCCCACCACCACAGCCACTGCCCTCAGCAACCTGTCCCAATTAACCTCCAAGGGGGCCAGGCTACTATGCTAATTGTCATTCTCTGTGCACACTAACAAAAGGCTCAGGTTTCGCTCTGTGTGCCAATACTGTGCCTTCAGAGCAACCACGCTACAATGCTAAGATTGCACCCCATTTGGCAGCATCCCAATCAGTGTCTTTTATATAAGTAAGCACTAGCCACTAATAAAATTGAATATATATATATTTTTTTGAGGAAATACAAGACCGACAGTGAAGGGCAACCTACAGGCTGAACCCTGTTCAGCCAAAGTGAGCGGGCCTGCTGCACAATGATTTTACCTCTTGACTTCTTCTGACATTTTCCGGAGTGGCTGCGCAGAATGAATAGCCCAGCTGTCAATTACAGCCTTGTTTGATGCTCGCAAAAGTGAAATCCCAGAAGGTGCTGTCTCACTCAGGTTCCGTCTGCTGCCCGGTGTTGCTCTGAAAGCTGTGAAATGTATCTAGACGTGAACTGAGTAAGACAAGTGAGGCCAATTTCAGAGTGACATGAACTCTGTAAGATGATGTGCCAGGTGTTGAGCCCCAAAGACGGCATGTGTAGACGTCATGTACAGATGATGCATAGAGTCCATGGGTTCATTGCTGCTAGACACCTCATTAAAGATGGATGATAATATAGAGGTACCATGCTGCTCTCTAACAGCCTCTATGCCATTGAGAGTAAAGCTTTAATTTGTCAGGAGACAGTAAGATTATTAAATTGCCTTGCTGCCCTCCTGGGGACCATTTTGACAGGAGATATTTTTAATCTATATTTATATGTGAACAGAAGCCATTTTGAACACTGTGGATGAACTTGTGTATTCATGACAAACAATTGCAAGATGCAAATATAACTGATGATCTCCTCCACTGGTGTGCGCTGAGGGCTGATGTCAGTGATTCTCATAGATAGTTGTATATGAGCCTCATTAGAAATTATGTAAATGAACACACTTGACTGCACACATGCCTTTTCACATAGTCTCACAGAGAAATGTAACATACGCATTGTTATGAACCAATTGGACTGGTTGTTCTGTCAGTATGCCCCTTTACTCTATTGCCTTCTGTGATGGCGGGGCTGAACCCCTTCTTAATGTATCTATAATATATGTTTCTTATGAACCTGCTTGTTAAGTCTTCAGTTCCATATGTGATTCTTATTTTTGGTTCCTGTTCCCTCTTGGGGCTTGTCTAATGCTCTACAGAGTCTTATAGAATTGTAGATCAGTCTGCATAGTGTAGTGTTTTTCTTAGTGTTTCAATGGAAATAGTGTGATTCTCTCAATTCAGCCAAGAGGTCAAGTAACAGAAATGCGGCCTCATGGTCATTTTGAAACATTAGAATCCAAAATACATTGCAGCGTTGTTGACGCTCGGCTTAGAAATGTGTCAAATGTGAGTACACAATTGATTCTGAATGGTAGGCAGATGCATGTGTGTATGATAGGAAAACCAATTTGTGATGTTGTTTCAGTGCTGATGGTCATTACTACTCATTGTGTTGCTGTCATTACCGTTGTCAATCAGGGTTCACGCTCAGGATGCTTCTGGGTAGTTTGCGGTCTGTGTTGAAATGTGTGGTTCAATTATGTTGTTGAGCAGGCCAGCAGCAGGGATTAGTTTTAATATTCACACAATGCAATGCTGTCTATGGTGCTCATCTGAGACATGGAATCCATTGGCCACAGTAGCACACAGCAGTTGTGCTCCATTGCTGTGTTTTGCCAGGATGTATTAAATATAATGGTCACAGGCCTCAGCTATTCTGCACAAGTGAAGCTTTTCAGCACCATGGAGAGCTCAGGAAGAGAGTGAGGCTTCTCATACTAATGTACTGTTGCTGTTGATTACTTAAAGGTGGTTGTTAAACATTTCATTTATATAGAAAAGTTTTTTGTTGCAATAGACTGTAATTATATCCATTCAGCGCCCAGCTGGTTAACTAATGCCCAGGGAATGAACAATAAGTTGCAGTCATCACATCTCAAAAGCAGGGTGTAATTGGTTGTACTGAAACTAAGCAGGCATGTGAACAGATTGCTAATATAGCAGTGGTAGAGTGGTGGTGCAGGGCAATACTATCTGAATATTCTTTTTAACTCAGTGAGTTACACAGAGAGCGAGGATTGCAGCACCGGCATTTGGTGGAAAACTGGCTGAAGATCAAAGTAAGGTTTTTCTTTATGACTTCCACACTCAATGTATCTTCAGTCCTTGAAACATCACAGCATTCTCTTTTGTATGTTTCCAGTGCATGTGCATTCATAAATTCAACTTTGTGCATAATTTCATATACAAAAAGCTCAAAGTCCTTCAAGTACAGGTGCTGGAAAAACACTGCAACAACAGAGATATTCTTAGATGCTTACCAGCATTGGGGCTTAAAAAATGTAAAGTTTGTTATAAGAGAAGGGCGGAAGAAAAGGGTTTTTCCCCTTGGGTGCATTTTCTCAGCAGATTTCATGGCAAACTCCTGTTTTATATTATGCATATTAGATTACATTGTGTGCAAAGTTGACATTTTGGCCTAAGGGGTGCCGCTGGGAGGAAACTCACGAATATTCAAAATCGTCAGGGTTCACTCTTTGGGGAGCTTAAATGCACTCTGTAAATGTCATGTATATAAAATGTTTTCTGTCACTAGAAAGTTTGGCTTACATAAATAAAGTGGGCAAATCATTTTGTCAAGGAATGTACACAAAATCTTTCCATCCTTTGTGAGTTTGTGCCTGAAAAACAGAATGAAGCCAGGAATACCTTTAGCCCCATTAGAAGTAATACTTGTACAAACTACAGTAAAGGTGAGATTCAAATATGCTATGTTTTATAACAGAAAAGGTTCAGAGGGTTAAGAGTAAACAAGGAATTTGCCAAATGCATCACAGTTAAATTACCCCAACTCCAATAATAGCAGGAAAAAGAAAACATTTCAGATACTGGAGCTCTAAGGTCAATATGATAATGTTATTTTGAGAAGACAAGTCTAACATAAAACATAAACATTTCCTCAGCAACTCTGATTCAGTTCTAGGCATGGCCCTTTGCTGCATCTTGTCTCATCTGTCGGTTTAGAAAACAAAAAAGATTATATATTTTACAGTTAAGAAAATAAACCTGCCAGTGTTACTTGTTGGACACACTAAGTTAACATTGTTTCTATGTTACATATTCATAGTATTTCTGTACTGATGTTTCTTGTCAACCAACTTGTATTACAAAACAATATATCCATTGGCTGCTAATATTAGCTCACTGAACTATCAGACTAACTCTGGATGACATCTGAATGCATATTACCAGTGAAAGCTGAAAGCTTTGGCAATAGGCCTCCTTCATGGCAGTCATTTTGACATGCCATCGGGAGCACAGGTGTAATTAATAACATTAGTAATGGCTTCATTCCATTTAAATTTAACCAGTCCCAGATTTTGTGCATGCAGCTCACTGTTGGCTTACTGGGACAGATAATTCATGTTATCAGTTCCACATGTGCAGAAGTCAGATTTGCTGCTGTGAAAAAAATAAATAAATAAAGGAAAATGGCACCAAATGGCTGAATCCACTGGTCTGACACTGTAAAATGGAAAGAATACCACTCAGAATACCAAGCCACAAGCATTTCAGCTGAAAGGTCAGAGGTCCTCGCATGCACAAATTGCTTCAGAATCCGACAAAGAGTGAATGAAACGTAACATACATTTATACATTTCCTACCCTGGACCTGGCGTGACCAGGGTGTCTCCAACTTTGAAGTTCAATTATATCTCAGTAGTCTTCCCATAATAAGGAATCTGACCCTTAACCTTGTTATGAAGCTTATCAACAAAAACTTCTCATTATAAAGACAGAGAAACCCTTTGAAGAAACCAAATAAAATAAGTTATTTACACTAGACACAGTTTGCTAAAATACAAAGCAAATTAACAAAATTAACATAATTAAAGGTTTATAGTTTAATGAATAAATTGTGTCACCACAATGATTATTGTTAGTAACTTTACTTTTGATTTACTTTTCACTATCTTTTACTTTTTCCTTAAACTGTTGTCGCATGGGAGGACTTTTAATCAGGGGCCCTTTTATATTTACATCAATACAGTATAATTATATTCACTGATTGCCTATAAACATTTCATTAGATGAGGAAATATTCAGTAATCTGATTGTAAATAACAATACAGTCACTACTGAAGCCCGACAGCGAGGCTTATGTTCAGTGGCAAAAGGTGGTGTGTTAAATAGTTGAGGAACTTATCTCTAATGTGTGTTATTTTCCCCGTGGGACAGGGATTAAAGATTTTGAATGAAAGCCTTTTGGCCGACAGGAGTGGTCAGAATATCTGGAGCACATCTGCAGGAACAGGCAGTAATGGTCTGAAATACTGAGGGTGTGGGTAAGATTGGCATTAAAAGTAAATAAGTACAGTATCCTCTGCAGACCTTTAATTGAGAGCATTAAGAGTCAGAAACACACTCTTGAGTACAATTTGTCTTGACAAAAGTGAGAAGAACAGAAGATGTTCTTTAATCCTTCTCTCTAATCATTACTGTTTAGAATATGTATGAGGGGAAGTTTAAATTTAGCTTTCCATCAGCGACAGATTTCTACAAGTTGAATGTATATAAGGATTCTGGATTTAAAGTAAGCGTGAGTAATGTGAGTGAGCCTTAAGATTTCAGTCTGCATTGATTTTGTCTTTTTCCATCACATCAAGACCCACTCTAATTTGCTTGATTGATACCCTGACTGAGTGATTGATGGTCTGAATTGATGGAAGGGGGCTGGGTATTGCCTTGTGCTCTGATCTTGGAAAAGGGCTGGAACAGGAGCCGGGCAGCTTCTCTTCTCTACATTGTCTCCAGTGAACATGAGCCACAGAAGTATTCTGGCAAGTTTTCAAAAAGCCTATCCTCTGTAATTTCCTCCTTTTGTTTTTATATCTTTTGTTCTTGTCTTCCTCTTCGCTTTTCCCCTTTCATTACCCGCCCATCACTCTCTTCATCTTTTTCTCCCTTTCTCTTGTCTCGTAGCATCTTCATCTGCCATTGTCCTTCAGGTTTCCCTTGTGTTCCTACACAGGGGCCACAGAGAATTTGGTGCTTGGAAAGACTGGTCTCTACCGGGAAGCCATTGTCGTTCTTTTGGCCCCTTTACCCTCAGGAATATAAACACAGAGGGACCGATCACAATAAGTGATAGTACAGATGACATGTAGAAATCATTGTTAAAACACTGGAGAAGTACTACCTACTGTGCAATGGTGGGCAGGAGGATGCATGCATTACTACTTACATCACTACCTGCTAATATACACACTACTACATGCCACTACCTGCTATTAGGAACACCTGAATAGACTTAACCTGTCAATTATTGCATGTAAAACTAAAAACCCAATAAAAAAAAACACTGGAGAAGATTTGTCCTCATCACACCAGTGTGTGTGAGAAAAGATGGACAGCAGATAAACCTCAGCTGTCAGTTTTTGACAGTTTATGAGGAGATTGGTTGCCCTTTCTCTTCTCATTTCATGGTAATTTATCCTTCGTCTTTTTGAAAATTGACGCCTGCTTAAGAGATTTGAAATGGAAAACGGTGACTTGAGCTTGACCAGAGAAGGAGCCTTTCACCTGTCTGGCATCAGGGTCAAAGTTGATGAGGGTCGCAGGAGAAATTAGCTATCCGCATGTTCTCACATGACAGCCCAGTAAGAAGACAAAACAAAGGTGGGGTGTCTTTTGAGGTGAAACCCTACCTATGCATGCTACACTGCTGCTGTTTCCTCTTCCTGTGGGATTAGCCCTGGCCTGCTAACATGGCTGCTCTGTAATTACTCTGACACAAAGCCTCTGACCATCACTGCCACACTCCCTGTCGATCAAAGCAACTCGTTCTTGGCACGGCGTGCATGTGGGTGTGAGAAATACAGGGTTTATGTGATTTTTAAAAATGCATGCTGGGCGATAAGAACAAAGACACACAAGTCAAGAAATGCGTCTCCTTGTTATAAATAGATAAAGAGGATCTTTCTTAGCCTAGTTCAGCCTTCTAGAGTCTAGTCATTACGTTCATTTCCACACTGCGGTCCAATAACACAATGAAAGAAAGCTTCTTTGTTACACTGCAGCTACTTCCGATAAGGACATTTTGCATATGAAAGCATTTAATTAATGCAAACATTATGAACTAATCTGTGTTCTCCTGTGAGGTCTTGACTTTTTTTTAGAGGAGAAAATACAGAGACAAGACTTGGAACAGCATTGGGAAAGCCAGTGGGCAGAGTGGCAGTGACTGTGATATATAGAGATTGCAATACATAATGTGATTTAGAGCTGTCTCAGGGCCAGCCTTGGCCTCGCTCTTTTTATTCACACATACAGCACACACACACACACATACACTGATGGTGTGCATAAGGAGTCTGACATTTAGGCAGTGCATACCACACAGGTGGTGGTTTGCTTTTCTGTCCAACCTCTATGTTACGCAAAGTGGGGCTGAAGAAAGTAGACAGAAGGACAATCTTCTAGTTTCATGCTTACAAGCTACAAGCTTACTAATTAGCTCTTATCTCAGTGGTTTAATCCCTACAAAGGTATAAAAATGACAAATCATATCTTACTTTATGGGGGGTTGTGCGCAAGACTATTTCTTGGACTAGACCAGTTGCCTGGCAACCAGAAGTAGTTCCAGGGGGTTTCGGGTCCTAGATAGGGTTGCAAAATTATGGGAATTTTCAAAATGAACAGAAATTTGTGGGAATTAATGTGAATTTATGGGAATAAACAGGAATAAATCGCGAATAAATAATATAACATGGCGCTTAACAGGGAACTTAAATAAAGTTGGAGAAAATATATTTTAGGATAATCTTGAAAGCAACTAGGTTTCATGCAAGTACACTTGAGTTTCAGCTATTCCTCGATGATTTCTAAAACCCTGGACTACACTTTAGAGCCCAGAGCACAAGCCTAGTAACGCCCCACATTTGAGCCTGTGGACATAAAGTGAAGTTAGTTTTGATAATATTATGGGGTAAATATACTTGATGTATGGTATTAATGTTTAACTTGCAAATAGCCCATGAAAATGTATTCATACAGTAGATAGCTATCTGATAAGTTAGATGCTTAAAAGCTATAGCTAGAATCATTTAATTGACCATCTTATCATGATGCTAGCTTACCCCTAATTTCCAGTTAATTCTTCCTGTGGACAGTTTCCAATTTGGAATATTTCAAAATTCCCTAGCTTAAAGACCCATGGAAAGTTAATATAAATTCATAAGACATTTTCCAGCCCTTTGCAAACCCAGTCCCAGAATCATACGAAAGTTTTCCTAAAACATAAACTTATTATTACTGTCATTGGTAGATTCCACATGCATACAATGTGCCACTTACATATCAGACTGAATCATGGTAATACTGTAGTTCCTCTAGCTTGTTGCCATGACATCTTTCTGTCGTAAAGCAGCTGTGACCTCCTGGTTGCCAGTTCAAGCAGGGGTCATTTATTATGACACAGTGAAAGTTATAGCTCTGCCAGCTTAGAGGCTTACCCAGGAGTTTTTTGGGGTCTAACAGTGAAACTGCTTTTGATGTTCAGTGTTACAATTTCCAAAGCAGTGTTATTACATGCCACAAAGAAAAAGAAATCTATATGCAAATTCACTTCTACGTGCACATCTACAGCCCTTACATACGGCGCGCGCCTTTTGGAATTTGAAAGTGAAAGAGAAAACAAGTCAATTAAAATCTTCTAACCAAAGTCGTTGGTGCTCAGAAGTCAGCCCTGTCTGCGTCGACTTTGTTTGGAAGCAAATTGCATTTTATTTTGTTTTGCCATTCCAATTACTGCTGGGGATAGATGCTTTCTGTCCTCCTCTGTGTTCTGAGAGAACAAAACAACCCCACAACAGCTGGGAGCTCCCTCTCCTTTTAAAGGTGACTCTACTCTTGTTTGTACCAGATATTGTTAAACCAGAAAATTACTTTCTTTAACAAGTCTTTTTCATTGTTATTACAGTCTCTTTTTGCAATAATTGCATAATAGTATATTTATGTATGTCATTATGCTGCATGAAGGGTAGTCATTAAGTCTTTATACGGACATTTCCCATTAGTTTTGGACTGTGAGGATTTTTTTCCTCAGTATTATATTGAGGAAATGTCTCATCTGTACTATAGTGTCAGAATATCTTAGAGCCAATGGTAGAACATGACAATATCACTGCACTGCCACTATAGATACTACATTTAATAGCATGCGCAAAGCTGCTCCTGAATATTTTCCTATGGGACATACACTGTATAATACAGCTGAGGTGCTACAGGTGGAATCCCTCATGAATAATGGAGATGCCAGTGTGTTGTTCATTTGCTGTGTGGACACGGATACTGTAGCTGCATTATTGATAGGGCCAAGACTTAGCTGGGAGGTGGCATTCTTTACCCTGATAAATCAATAACAAAAAAATCCCTCAAGCTGTTTTCCACAATATACAGCACATTATACAGTACATTTACAGCACTCTTGATCCTAGGGCCACAATATTTACTCTTGGTTGTTTCCAAGCGTGATCATTCTTACAGGAACTAGATTGGCTGCAGGAAATAATCGGACCTGTAATGACTTTTCTTGTCACCTGACTAATTGTCTTTCTAGTCTTGTGGCTCTTGTGGAGTCTTTTGTCCAATCTAGCTTGCCACTCTGCAGAAAATTATCTCAAAGACCCAGGCATACTGGAAACAGCCATACGATCAGTGCTTTCCCAGCAAAACCTGGCCCTAATCCTGCTTTAATAGTAAACAACAGCTGTAGGGCACCAGCATGCTCTGATTAAGAAGGAAAAAGAAATTACAGCATTGATACTTCTTACCAGTGTTCTGTACACCCAGTCAAATAAGTCTCCTGCTTCTTTCTTACTTGTTCACTGGTGGGGAAAGATAAGAATGTACCGTGAGTTAATTCTGTCCTCGAGGTGATTAATTGTGTAAAAATACAAAAAAATATAGGGATCTGGCTGTAGCTTTACTGTTTTTTTTTATTATCTACAGTGTATATTGCATGCTAGGTAATAAACCATGCCCACTGTAACTACATTATATGAACAGTCTCTGTATAGCATCACATTCTAGTGAGCTCATTACTCTGTCAGACAGGACAAGCACCAATAACTCTGTCTTTATGGTACACTACTATGCAGATATATAGTGCTTGATACGGATTTCCTAAAATGTAGTGCTTTATATGAAGTACTTAATAAGCAAGTATATATTTAGACATTTTTCTACTATTTCTGTGGAGGGGTGTGCAGTCAGAGAAAGATCCTCGTGCTCGCAACATCACTTGCTAATAAAAGAATCTCAACAGGAGCTGTTTGCTTCTGTGGATTTATCACATCGTATGTTTTTTTGATCCAGCACTCATCTAAGTTGACTTGATGTACGTGACTTTTTCACCATGTATATAAGCTGCTATGAAAAGCCATGCGCCCTGCACATGTAGGCACACACAAATACACATTTACACATGCTAGACAGACAGACAGAGAGAGAAGCCAGGGGTGTTTGGTTTCATTCCCTTTGCGTAATGTTTTTTCAGGCATACTGGAGTCTTCTCGGTCTCTCATTGTTGAACCGGGTTTAAAATAGACAGGGGGTATTTGGAGGCAGCTTAGTTGCAACTGCAACACACGTGATTGAATTAGAGTGCTGTCAGTTGGGTCCATTATAGAGATCCCTTGGATATTTTCCATCAGCAAGATGGTTGGGAGTGTCTCCCGTTACAGTATTTTTCATGGAGTGTTTAACTATGCCATGCTGATTGATTGAGTGATGCTACCTTACAGTTTTCTAAAGCAAATATTTGAAACAGAAGTCTCTGATAATGGGTTGGATTAAATACAACTGGACACCACAATTATTATTATATTGTGTGCTTGTTTCCTACCACAGAATTTCCTTGCAGGTCATACTTTGTGAAAAAGCTCAGAACTAAATTTTGCCTGACAGCAAGTTTAAGAGATCAACAACTGAAAGACCCTAAGCATGAATGACGCAGCATGTGAAGCATGCAGTGGATCTATATTGGCTCAAGAGGTCTAGCACACATTGGTCACTCAGTGGTATGCTCAAGTATGATCACATAAAAGTTCACTACAAATTGTGGCATTCTTAAGTTACCCTAGCACAGCTCTATCCTTGTCATTGAGGTTTCCTTGAGACTTGGCTGCTCTTGGTGACATTAGACCAATGCAGCAGAATATATGTCTTGTAAAGCCCAGGCTGCTAGGATTAAGTGTGTACCAAGGTTGCACTTGGACTATTTTTCACCCTCCACCGAGCTAAAAATAACGTGATGGTATTTTAGTATTTTGCCACCTGCATTATTAGAATGCCCTTCCTTTGCCTAGTGCTGCACCTTTAATACAGAAATAAAAGATTAGAAACGTTTAACCATTTAACCAGACACATTTTCAGTTGTGTTCATTTTTTATCATTTTTATTTGTGTTGAAAACGTGTGTCCAAACTTGGAAAATGTATTCTTAGAACTCTGAATGCGTATCTGCATATGAAAAGATTTCATTAGGCTAGTTTATTTTTCACATAATCCATCCTCTCTCTGTTCCTATGTTCAATTTTCATGTGCTTAAATCTGTGGCCAGCTATTTGTCTCACTTTTGGCACAGATTTTGTACTTAGTGGTACTGTGAAGCCAACTGCTAAGCTGCTTTGTGCTGCCGTGCTTCCCCGTTCTAATTTCTTGAATGGTAAAATTGCAATGCTCTTTTTGAATAGTTGATCAGCTTACAAGAATATTGTGTTGTTTCAGAGACACTGGCTGGGATTCATGATTTGAATAAACACAAACTATGGTTTACACCTTAGAAATATGGTTCAAAGTAAAAAAAAAAAAAAAAGTAAAACCCTATCATTGTCAACTTAATTTAGCTACATTTGGAGCAACAATGTGCGAGTCACTTATCTAGCAAAACATGAAATGAGCTGCAGTATTGCTGAATGTCAAGACCCTGTGGTGGACTGTGAACTGTATTCACATTTTCAAATTGGCACACATACAGTAACTGTTTGTATTTTCATGTGCGTGTGTCAGTAGGGCAGCAAAAAGGATCAGGTGTTAGCTACGCCTGAGTTCATGCAGAGTTTAAATGTCAAACCATTTCACCTTAAAGTCCATGTAAAGTCAAAATAAATACGTGTTTTGAGTTTGTCAGACCAAAGACGAAAGTGTTATTAACCACCAAGCCAAATTTGAATGGTCAAAAATAATGACAAGTTTCAAAATCAGGTAAAAACGAGCAGTAGCTGTCCACTGAATGCGCCGAAGCCACGCTGACTTTATGGAGCACAATATGTAAATTTTATATTCATGATCACCACGTGACGTCACATGATCTCATTTTAGGACTGTAACAAGCACAATATGGATGCTACAGCTATCAGTATTATTGGTATTGTTCAGCTCTATATATTTGAGCCACCAGAACCACAATCTATACCGCACACAAAATCCTGGACTGAAAACTGGTGAAAAACTCTCTGAACCCCTAACTCCACATTTCAGTAATACGTCTTTTCATATTTATTGTGTTTTGAAAGAAAACATGGAATTGCCTTTACACGGACTTTAAAGCTGTAATGATTAATCTCTTACTTGATTGTAAGTCAGCTATTAATCATCAACAATTTTGGTAAGCAGTGAATCATTTTGAGTCAAAACAAAATGTCAACATTATCTAATTTCTTCTTAAATGATCTTAAATGTGAATATTTTCTGTTTTCTTTAGTCCTCTGTGACAGTAAACTGAATACCTTTAGCTTTAGGAAACTGTGATGAACATTTTATGGACAAAACAATTAATCGAATAATTCAGAAAATGAGAAAAATTGTTCTTTGCAGTCTGATTTCACTTAGTCAAGTGGACTTTCACATGGTTAAAATGTTCATTTATTTTTCATACCAGCTTATTTCAAGGAATATAGGATCATAGAGATGTAAATTGGATTATTGGTTGAGAGGTGGTAAAACACTGGACAGGCTGACCAGCCAAACATTTATGTACACGCTATGATCTAAAAAAAAAAACAAGATTAAAGCTATATTCTCTGACTGCTGCTGCTGTCATGTCGACTCCTTAAGCAGATTATTTTAAGGTTGAAATTGGACCAAACATAATCTCATCAACGGACCTATGGTGCATTGCTTACCAGTCTTTTGAAGTACAGTATGTTACTTTCATTTCTTTCAGTGCTTTGAGCATGCTTTGTGCATGCACCACACACTTACAGTGTGAACAGAGTGTCTGTAAACAGCCACAGCATGGCCAGTGGTGGGGAGAAAAAAAAAACAGCTTTTATGTTACAAATAACATGAGAAGTAACAGAACTCGTGTTAACACCATCTGCAAATACATCAACGGGAAAACCGATCATCTGCTTTGGTGCTAAAAAAAACAAAAAAATGTTCTAGCGTTTACATTCACACGTCCTTCTGATGGTGCTTGTTGAACAAATTATGTAAAGTGGTCAATGCAAACCATGTGAATTGTAATTGGAGTTTTAGGATGCTGTCAAGGACCAGGGAACGTGTTTACATCTGCTACTTTTCAAACTGTTGAATTGTTACTTTTCTGATTACTCCACACACTCATGTATCGACTCTGACCGCATCTCTCCCACACGCATCTTGTGTTGCATCTCTTTCTTTCTCTCTCCGCCTGCCTCTGTGTCTTTTTCTCTCTGTTGCTCTGCTTCTGTCCCTCTCTCTACCCCCATCCTCCAAACTTCCCCTCCCACTCACTCTGTCTCACACACCTACTGTCTGCCCGCCAGGTCTCTGTTGCTAAGCGACAAGCGATGAACTGCTCTTATGAGAGCGACGTTTGTCCATCATGATCTCATACTTGCCTGTGCCGTATGCACATACACTGGATTTCTCATGACGGAGCTGTAGCAGATTTCTATGGAGAGAGATTAGTGCTGCTAGCGCAAATCCCAACTGCATACTTTTGTGTTTTTGATAAACACATTAATAAAACAACTTTAATTTGAACTTGAATTTTAAGCTTTTATTTTGAAATTGACACAGTGGCTTGCAATTTCCTGGAATAGTTATTGAATCATAAAATCAGATTGTAATTAGAGCCAGTGAAGTTTGAAATTGTGCCTCACAAATTCACTTAATTATTTCATGTTTATTTATTTCTTAATATCAGTGCAGAGTCATATTATTAAATCACAGTATCTGCTGGTTAGGGATGGGTATCGTTTAAAAAATATCAATACCGACACCTTGATTTCAATAGTTCCTGAATGACACCTTTTAGATACAAATTTTCCAAAATTAATTTAAGAAAATAAAATTACACATTAGAGTACAGTTACTCACCTCAAAGAAGGAAGCTGTTCAAAGACCCGGGAACAGCTGGAGAAACAGTTTGTACTCATCTCTGTACTCATTCTGAATAACTGGACTAAAATTAAGAAACTGATGGATTATCTGCACAGTATTGGATGATATAAAAAAATATAAATAACTGTCATAAGGAACATTAATATCAAACAGTATGGTGCAGGAACAGAATTACACCAAAATAGCATCTAGTCTGTCTAATCCAAGACTGGAGAACATCTCTATGCATTTACTTCTCTGTCTATAACCAACACAGTTTTTGCTCTCAGAAACACTCTCCTCATAGGTTAACCCATGGTGGAGAGGAGAGGAAGTGGCATGGTGTATCCAAGCTTTTTGGTCGGTGCTGCGAAAAAGTCTCAAATATTTCTATTTTTCTGTTGCAAAATATAAAATATTATACTTCCATGTTCTATGTTGTGCATCGAAACTGGAATAAAATTTTCACAGTATGCTGTAATCTGAAGCTGCTGCTGAACATATTTGAACCGCCGTCCCTCCCTTTCCCTCCCTGACTCCTTCTCATGTTACCAAGCTGCGAATTTCCCTGTTGCTTCATCCCTTTTGATTAGTCCCTTGGGCTGTTACGGCTTTTATTTTGACAAATGAGCGGCTAAAAAGCACTTCCAACAGTATTGATTAACAGTGGCTATTAGCTAGTGAAGAGGAGAGGAAGACGTTCTAACAGTAAACCGTCACTGGCCACCCAGAGCCTGTTAAAGTAAATGCACTAAGGCTGAGGATTAGTGATGTGGATTTCCTCACCGCTGCATTTGAAGAGAAGCTCATGAGCTGGAGGTTACTTCATTGCAACAGCAGCATAATGCATCTAGATGAGTGGATTACTTAGCCATCTCAAAACCCAGATGAAGCGGTAATGTAAAATGTCGTCCTTATGACGTAACACACATTGTGTCACTCACATAAAACCTTTGCGCACATGTTCACGTGACAGCAAAGAGGAAAACACTGTGTGTATTCGCAACCACTTGTACATACAGTATATTGTCATGTCTGTTTATGGATGTCAAGCCTCGTAACGGCTGCCCTTCCTTGCCCACACACATCAAAACTGAGCTGAGGAGTACATCATTGTAGTTGTCATGTGCAAGGACAGCGAGTCGTCGTCGTCATCATCTGCCTCACGATTAATCACTCACTGTCACACACACTTTCTCTTTGTCACACACAGGTACACTCCTCCCTTGTTGCCTACATACAGTATAATTTCATGAAGTAAATCCCCCTCTCATGCAAATGCAGCCATAACACATTCTGTGTGTCACCCCCAGTGATTTGTCCTTGGCTTCGCACAGTGCTGTAGTGATGGAGTGCACACTGTGTGGACAGTAGAGGAGAGCTGATTCAGTCTTCACATCATCCTATGTGAAAGCTGTTGCCAGCTTTCTCTCTAACACACCCTGACAACACTTTTTCTCTTCTTTTTTTTTTGTGCTGAATTTTCAGTGTTGTTTATTTCTGCACAACAGTATAGCCCGTAGGGTCAAATTGCTGACACTGGAGAGGTGGATCTTCTCCACCCCAACCCACAAAAACCACCCAGTCATCACGGCATCATCACAGGGTATGCCTCACTCGACCTCAGGCGAAAGGCAATCCTGCAATACTTTCTGTCAGCTCCTTAAATCCAAAACCCGTTCCAAACACAATAACAACAACACCAATAGGAACAGGCAGATCACAGAAGAGACCAGAGCTGACGCTTCTCTTATACTAAACACAAACAAACTTGGATACAGAGTGCTACCTCTGAGCTCGGCATGCCTTGTCTGTGAGTGTTTCGTTCTACAATATAAATCCTTTGATTTGGTAAAGTTGAACACAAGGCAGACAGATAAAGACACATAGAGGATGCCTCAGTCCTCCCCCGGCAGCCCTCTTTACACTTGACAACACACAAAGGCTTAATGCTGCGCAATACGGTCTAGTGTTTTTTCTGAAGGCAATGACCTTTCCTGTAAACACACAGATTGGTTTGCTGCGCTGCCATCTTGCATAATTACACTGATTCTCTGTAGGCTTAAGAATGTGTATACACACTTGCAATATTTCTTTCAGACTCCAGTTCCTCTTAATGGATCTTGTAAGCTGAGGTCAAAGTTCTCTCTGTCTAAGGTCAGAATAAAGAAACACAACCTTCCCTGTGGAACACTTACGGGGGCCTTGGTGTTGTCTGATCGGAGAACACAAGCCACAACAATCCACTGCGTGTCCTCTTCCCATTTCCTCTTCCTAACTCCAGGGTTAAAACATGCAAATTCTGTATGAAGGAAGCTGATTTATTTTCCCCAGTGGGAGGCGTGAGATCTAAATTTAAAATGATTAAATGAGCCTAGAGTTAGAAAATCATTTGCACTTCCATTTGTTAGCCTCTGAGCTGTTCTCAAATCAAGGGCAAGTCTCTGAATCATTAGACTCAGATGACTGCGTTTTTTACAGCCTTTAACAAGAATATTTCCCAAATAGCATTGTTGACCCCTGTATTGTGTAATACAATTTGTACCTAATCGACACATTCATAGAAATTGGAAGAATTTAAATGCAGCTTTCTTTAATGCTCCTCATTAGCCAAATTGGTCTTCTTCTTTTTTTTTTTGTTTTGCATCCAAACTGTTTTTGTACAATTAACCAGGCAAACTGTTGATTAAAGTTCAAAATTATACCTCTTTTGCTATTATCCAACATCAAACATGTGGCTTAAGGTTGTCTCAATAAATTCACATAACACTGTGCACTGGCTAGCATCAGTGAGAGTTTTGAGAGTATTATTGCATCAGGAGAAGATAAAGGTAATGAGACCTGTCTCTCAAGCAAAGAGAGCCTAATCTCCTCGGTCTCTTTAGGCTTCTCTTAAGCTGGTGGAGTGGAGTGAAGTGGAAAAGAAATGAGGCGAGAGAGCAAAAAAGAAATGGAGAGGAACTGAAGAGAAAGTAAAGGAGATGACAATGGAGGTAGACGAGAAGATAGATGGATATGGTTGTACCAGTTTACCTCAAACTGTAATTCAAGGGTTGAATTGTGGTCAGTCAGCTGTGACTGTGTATCATGGTGGTTTGATTGGATGTTGGGGAGGAGAGGACGAATCAAAAAGAGATACAGAGAATGACTAATGTGAGTCTAAAGATACCAGCAGGAGATGAAGGGACATTACCTAAAATAAGAAGGCATCACACACAAAGATCCACACGTGTGTTTGATTTTGAAAAATATCACTTGGACAAATTATTTGCACATCTGCTAGCCGTGACATGTTGAAAGACTCATTCTTAGTCATTCATATCTCAGGTATGAACTGCAATGCTTGGTGTCCCATCGTGCGACGTCTCCCACTCGTCAGTTGTTCTGTGGTTACACATTTTCTGGAGCGACTGATTCATTGTTTTTCTTGTTGAGTGAATCCAGACTTGCAAACAAATAAACAACCATTGATACATAACAGCATTTCCATACAGCCCTAAAACAGTGTTCAAACTCATAAAACTTTAGAAAATAAAACTTGTTATTTCAGAGCTCCACCAACTGTGCCCTGGATATTTGCTACTATTTGGTCTCTATTATTTCACCATGCCCAGGTTCTGTGCTGCATTGTAGCTTGATATTTCATCAAGAAAAAAAGAACTTAAACTCTTTCCCCCATTCAAATATTTGATATATACAATGAATAATTATAATAATAATAATTTAACCTTTTAAGGCGCTGATTCGTTGTTTACTTTCGAGACTGCACTTCAGTGCCTACCAGTTTGCTGCTAAAAAATTTATCTGCCAGTCATGTCTGTATGTTGCTCTTTATAGAGTGGGGTTCATTGATCAGTGCAGGTTAGACAGCAGGAAGCCAATTAGGGCAATAGCTAGCATCTTGGGTTGTTTTCCGCTCTTGGAAAACACCTAAACGACCTGTTCTGCAGAAGGTAATGGGCCCCTGATTTCATCTGTCTGTTGTTCGCTGAGTTGCTTATTGACAGAGAACCCTGTCTGTCTGTATTTAGGAGGAAAGCTCATTAAACTTAGGGCTATAGGGGATCAGGGCTACGACAGGTGACTGTTTGATAAGATTGTTGCTGTTGTTTTTGTTCTCTGTGCTGCTGTTGCTGCTCTTTTAAATTCACTGAGGGTGTGAAGGAGAGAGGAGTGTGGAGAATAAAGGTTCATACTTTCAGGTCATTAGCGGGTTCTAGAAAACCTTATTTATAGAACTCCCATTAAGAAAAGTTCTAATGTAGTAGATACTAATATGATTGAATACACAAATACAGACGTTATAAAGCAAAATAATTGTGATGTGTGTGTGTGTGTGTTTTTTAGGGGTTCTGAAATGGCAAAAGGACGAGTAAAGGTCAAAGTCAGTGACAGTAGGCAAGAGGCAAAGAAGCTTGCTTTCTAACTGGATAGCAAACATAAGTATAGAAAATGCAGTTCAATACTTTCAAAACTGGCTTTGCCAGTGTTATATAAGGAGCATACACACATGCATTTTGACATTTATGTAAGCTCCACAGGGTTAACCTTTTGTGTTTTTCAGTCTACTAGCCAACAACATTAAAAATGTACCAAGATAAGAAACAGACTTTAGTTGCATAAGCTTTAAGAATGTAAAATTACTCTATGTGTGTCTTTCTAACATGCATTTTTATAAGAATATATCAGAGTATGTCTCAAAAATATTTCATATTAAAGCTGCCTGCCATGTGTAATGTGGTTGAAATACATGCTGTGTATAAAAAAAAACAACCTTAGTTTTTGGCTCGATAGGGCAGTGTACACCTGAGAGTGTCGTGCTGCTGGTGGAGCTCTGTAAACCAAGATATGAGCTCTGCCATAGGCCCCATCGTTAGGAGGTCCAGACAGCCTGCGAGCTCGGAGCCACACTATTACCTCCTGATTCATAGGTGTGGTAAGCGATGCCGACACACCGACCGAGCCCAAGATGAAAAAGAAATCAATCTTTGCCCTTAACACATACACACACACATACTGTATACATACACAATAAATTGTCCAGCGCCCTTGAATGAATGGAAGTCATGTTTATTAGAGCAATAATAGAAAACAGAGTCAACCTTCAGGGTACAGCTCAACTGATAGAGGTTGGTGGTTCTAAGCAAGAAGAATATCACAAGGGCAAGGATGTCATTTTAAGGAATGTCACAGTAGTATTTGGTGCGAGCATAACAGACATTCACCCCAAAGAGCTATGTGTAATATGTGGAACATTGGACATACATTTTTTGTGATGTTGTTGGAGCAGTTGTGAAGCAGTACATGGTTTAAAAAACGATCGCTATCCTACCATGTGCATTTGCTCATCATCAGTATTGAATTCTGCTGTGTGTTATTAAAAAGAAACAATTCTACTGTTTTGTTATTAAAATATATATAAAATATATTCTTTAAGTTTATTCAACCAAAAAAAAAACATTTATCTAGACGTGATATCGCGTAAAACCCTGATGTTATATGACACAATTATTGTGTTTGGCCATTTTAAAATGCTCTTCTCTTGAATACTCCACATGTATATTCATCCAGTAACACCCATTCACATGCATATTAGGCCGTGTGGTGCAAAATGGTGGAAATTAGCCTCAGGTGATGCCACTGATGTCTATAGTATGATAAAGACTGATGTCATTCAAGCGTATTGCTTTTTTTCCCCATTCCCCTACTTTCTGATAGGATAAAATAGTCTGTAACCACCTCTGGAAAAAAATAGAACACAGCGATTTTTTTACTCTACTGTATGTTGTCATCATACAGGGAATCAGATACTTACTGCAGATATAATATATATAAATATATAACTGTTGCAATCACAGCTTCTTTTAAATTTTTCTCATGTTTGAAATCTCATTGAAGCACATTTGTCTGATTTATTAATAAATAAATTACACCTGTCAATAATTAAACGACTAATTATTGCATGTGCGCATGTGGAGGAGAGTGTGATTTGTGTGTTGTTTGTATTTAATGACTTCACATTAATGGTACTTTTCCCCCTCCACAGTCATTTGTTCAATTTGCACTCCTCCATCTGCATTAAAGTAATTACGTTGTCTCTTATTTGTTTGTCTGAGGCCATAAATCTTTCTAATGTCCGGTTTCCATGGTGATTACAGGGGCAATTATCTGTGCTTTCAGTCAAATACAGTAGAGGAACAGGATCAGCACAAGAGGCGACAAGCTTTTTGTCAGAGGTGGAGAGAGACTGATTGGCAGCTGCTTACCTTGTTCAGGGTGAATTAGTAGGCTTCACAAACAGGAGCAGAGGTGATTGTTGGGTACAAATTCCGATGATTTGGTATATCAGGCATCTCTCAGGGTTTCAGTGGGAGTGCAAAGAAAATTATGATATTGATTTTTGAGGTCTGGAACTGCTGTGGTGCCATTTATTGCTCAGCCATGTAGTGAACTAAGTGAAACCTGCAGTTAGTGTTATTTGGTTTGTTCTCCTGACTGTTAAAGCTCCTAAAGCTTTCAGCTGCCAAGCAGCTGTGTCAAGAGGGAATAGATATACAGCAATGCATTAGCTCTTTTTCTCCTCTCTTAATGCAGCCCTTTTAATACCAGAAATGTTGCGGTGAAACATACGTTTCTTTTATCACATAGCCATCTTAAGCATGCCCTCATTTATGCCACTGGCCATCTATTATCTGCTGACATTAAGATGATAAAACTCAAAGACGTTACGGATGACAAGTGCTGACCTTTCAATCTCCCACAATTCACAGCGTCGTCTATTTTTATCCTGGACCATTGGGGCTTGAAATGTTGTATCAATGGAAGAGGTGCAGTACAGCATTATGAATCAACAGGACAGTACATTCAGGTTTTTTTTTCTCTATCATTCCTCCTGCAGTTGTAGGGAAAGAACATAATGTGTCTTTATTCGTTCCTCTTTTGTTCGGACAGAGAGATGTGAAAGAATGTACATGTTGGACAGCATGCCCTGTCAGGCTTAAATTACGCTTTTTCATATCACTGTCTTATTGTTTCTCTTCGCTAGCCGAGGGCGCGTCACAGTTTGGACAAAAAGCTTACTTGGAGTGCAGCCATTTTGAGTAATGAGTTCCTGTCCTGTTGTGAGGGTGTGTGTGCTGTCCAGTGAAGATGCAGAGAGATGTAAACCCTTTGGCTTGTCTTCCTGTTTGCCAACATTGTGGGTGTCATCTATTTAGCTCAGTGTCCACAAATCGTCTAATCCCACTCTGGCCTGCAGTGCTCAATAAACCCGGCACAGAGGAGAAGCACAGGGCTAATGTGATTCTGGAGATGGACAACCTTTCAATAATACTGAGACCTTTGGTATCCTTGGTGATAATGTAGAATGAAAGTATACCACAAGACTAATGATCAAACTGTGATGTTGTTTGTGTCAGTCTTTAGATAGTTTGTACTTGACATCAGTCTCATAATTTCATGGGTCGGAATGTGGTTTCAATAATATATAATATATATATAGTAATATATATATTGAACCCCTGCACATTTTATAGCTTACTTTAACCCAAATGTCAAATGTGTTCAGTATCTGCTGTACCACATGTGCAGCTCTGCTGCCAGCCTCTCCAAACTAACATTAGCGTGGTGATATGGAAATTGTGTTGAAAGTGGTGACATGCATTGGTGTCGTTCTGCGCATATTGCATTCAAGGCTGTACCTGTGTAATCCCTAAATCAAACATATGGCAGCCTAGGTAAGCCCTTAACCTCTGGATCAACAGGCTTTGGCCCACACAGTCGCATCATATCAAATCAGAATGCTTTGTTTATTTTTCACTCTGATCTCTTTGTTTTGCAGTGACATATCAGAGAACACAAGTAATGGGTGTTATATGTATAAATTTGATCATAATGTCACTTTCTCTGACCCGATAGTAATTGCCCTGTACCATTCGGCCCCCTTAGTTCTATATGGTTCAATAGGTGCAACCCATACACAGAAATAACAGCTTTTCTTTCACATGGCATTGTCAGATTCAGTCTTGCACCTGCCTTAGAATACAGACACATTAGCATGTTAAGAAGCTTCTTATTCTACCTCCCTCTTCCTTTTTGCTGTGACCCAGTGTAGGTCTGTAACCCAGGGACACAGGGTAACTGTACCGGCATTAAAATAGCAAATGGGGGGAACAGAGCATGTTATGAGATTCACTAGTTTCACGTCTCCCTGGGTTAGGCTATAAATAGCCTCTCACACTGGAATAGAGTTTTCCCCAGTGATGCGGACGAAAGCCAGAGGAACAGCTGCGCTTAAGCCAAGTCCTGTTAGATCAGCGGAGTCACATGGGCATGTCTCTCTCTTCTGTCTCTTCTTCCTGTCTCACTCTCTGTCTGTCTCTGGTCGTTCACTTTACATTTCTCTTTTTCCTGATCTGTCCTGCTGGCTGTCTTTCACCTTCTTGTTTATCACACTGTCTCACAGTGTGTCTGATGTCTTGTAATTTGTGTCATTATTTCTGCCACTCTTGCTCCCTCACCCTGACTCTTTGTTTGAATGAGTGTCCTTCTCCATCTCCTTTAGCCTTTGTCTCTTTGTCCCTGTCCTGTATCCACACTGTCAGCCAGTCTCTTTTCCTGTGTCATGTTTTATCTCTTCTTTTCTTGCTCATTATTACCAGACCTCCCCTGTGTACTCTGTTAATTGGTACAATCCTAATATTAACAGTGTTCATCTGGCTTGTTATAAAAAGGGTTATAAAAAGTAGGAAGATGAACTACATACATTTTTAAATAGAAATCTTAATTCTACACTAACATCAACACTTTTTATGTTATCATATTAGTGTCTCTATCCAGTAAAGTGTCTATAGATACAATACTGTATATGAGTTTTGCACTGTGAAAGAGAACTGAAATCTTATTTCTCATATCACATTTTTGCTGTCAGGACTTATTTGTCTATTTAAAAAAACAGGGTTTCAGTCAAAGATGTTAAAGAAATTGTGAAATCAATCAAAAAATCTGTCAAATTACCAGGACCCGAGACAATTGCATAATCATTAATTTATGGAATACACACAGAAAATGAGCCAATGTGTCAAGTAGCTAAATACAGCTCTGATTCATCTGAATAGTAAACTGCATACATGGATTGCTTCCTGTGAATCCCCCTGAATTTTGTTTTTTTTAATTTAACTTCAAACACACACACACACACAAAAAAAAACTTAGTGCTTCTCTTGCACAATGTCCTTCTCCTATGTCCCTGTCTACCTAGTGTGCATTAGCACCATTCACTTCGATATATTTATTTTAAAAAACCATGTTTCCACTTTTGAGTTTGGTTTGGTTATACCCCCCCACCCTCTCTCTCTGCCTGTCTCCCTCTCTGTCTGTCTCCCTCTCAGTTTGACATCACAGGTGTGTATATATAGCCAGCAGATGGATTCTCCCTTGACAGGCTGCTTCAGCGGCTCTCTCTCCCTTGTATCAGACCCACCGCCGGCCACTCAAATGAACTAGAAGCAATTCCTTGTTTACATTGTCCCTTCTGATCTGCCCAACCATCAGTTTATGACTGCATCCATTATTCATGTGTTCCCCTCCACCACACACATGCTCACGTGCACACACAGTAAAACATTAGCACTGCTCAATGTGTTCTCACAGCCTCCAATTTCAGGTGTATGCCAGTGAGAGTTGCTAGTTCTCAGATCAACCCAGCACCGGTGTGCAACGGAGGTATACAAATATTATCTGAAAACAAACCTTTGTACAGTCGATGTCTAACCGCGTTGTAGTTTGTCTTTTTTAAAACTAATTAATGAAGACATTTGCTGTTTCCGCGATGTGATGCAGCAGTAGTAAACCTGTCTTGTTAGAAGTATTTACCACAAAATTGTTGTGACAAGATCTAGGTTTGAAGGCATTCATGGCATGCTTGAAAACAAATCTCGCTGAAACGGTAGCAAGAAGATCTAGAACTTCCAACTAGTACTTCTACTGTGATGGCTTGTATGACATACAGTAATTCTAGTGTGTTCCTATGTGTGTGGAGTGTGAGGTTGGTGGGGCCCTTTGACTAAGAAGTAACTGCTGAGCACAGACTAGCACATACTATGCCACCACAACGTGCCTGAAATGCTATCAAGCAGGCACACAGCCAATCAGAGTGAAACCTTAGACATCCTTGTGCACGGTGACCCATATGCACACACACTTTGCTGAGTATTTGCAGCATGTGATAGGCGGGACGCATGCTGGCTACTTAGTCAAGTGAGTACCGAGGAAGTATGGATGTTGAGTGTTTGGGAGTAAAGGAGAAGACAGAATCTTTATCATTCAGCATGCATGTTTGGTTGGATATGCATACAAAAGTGTTTACAGCTTACCATATCCTCTAGGTTTTGTGATATGAGCTTGAACTTTGAAATGTTCCAAAATTTCACAAGGTCACTGTGCTTCTAGTAATGGTAGCTGCCATTTATAATCAGGCACTGATTAAGTGTAACTTTAAAAGATGAAACTAGATTCTTCCGATCACATTCATCCTGTAAAAGTACTTTAAAAATATGCGAGTCTCCAGCTGTTTAAAGAGTATATAAAGTATAAGTAACTGAATTATCCACTGCAGTATTGGGAGGCCCAACAGCAGGAGCTAGATAATGATCTTATGACTAAGTCAAGCTTTTTTAGGGTCAGTTTATTGGCATTGTTATGGGGTTTGAATCAAATTAGGAAAATGGCAGCTGTGTCCATGCCATATTATTATGAAATGTAATCCAATTTGACTAGACAATCCCCTTAAAATGGACAGAGCACTCTCTTGGGCTCATCTGTAATATCACTGCTCTTTCACCCTGCAGAAATGCTCTGTCTATGTTTGTTTTTGTGTTGCATGTGGGCATGTACAAAATTGGTCACCCCAGTGCTTAATTGACCTTTGGTTATATCAGTTTATTGGCCCATACTCTTCCTGGCATTTAATATGATGAGTGTAACAACAAAAACATTGTTTAAGGATATTAAACAAACAATGCAATGTTGACATGTACAGTACTGGGAAACAGTTTTCACTCTGTTGACATACATAATCTGTTTGATGGCTACTTGTCGGATGTCACTGTGAGGTGGGACGTTGTAAAGTGCACATGTGTACTCTCCGGTAATATGAGCCTGTCTGCTTGGAAAGGAGCAATGGGCCGCCACCAGGAGGACTGAAAGTTATTGCAATTCCTGAGATTCTCCACGGACACCATTTGCTTGGCCTAAACCCATGGTTTTATGAGGCTGAGGGGGGCACACACAAAACTTTTCCTCATTGGGCAGGCGTGTGTAATACATAAAAATGTTGGAATTTGTGGCTTCAAAGGCTGTAAAATCTACTCATTCCTTTTTTTTTTCTGCCAGAAGGATAGTGAAAGCTGAGTGCCTGCTTGTGTCAAATCAGGAGTGAATGGCTGGAGAGGAACAGCTGCATGCGGTGACTGTGCCAAGCTAAGCATGTCAATGAACTGCCATGCAAGTCTGCTCACTCAGTCGGACACAAGAAGGAACGTTCAAAGGCCTGCGTGAGAACAACAGTCTTACTCCCCTGGAGGAATAACTAACTTACAGAGCCATATGTGCAAAATGGCAAGAGTAACTATCCATACGTTCTGTTGTTATCTCACACTCGCATGCACTCAAACGTATTCAAACATACATATTTAACATATAGCAGATGGATACCATCATAGCGTGATGGCTGTAATCACAGTCCTCTTTTTTTCTCGCCCTCAGGTTGTAGCTTGTCATGAATGAAATGGATTATATTCGACAAACTTTGGTGTTCTTAGAGGTTGTTAAGCCCACGCACAGTTTGCTGTTGTAAGTGAAATAGATTTGCCCATAGCCAACAATGTCTTTCTATCCTCACTGTGAAATGCCACTTGAAGTTTGTGCCTTTTAATCCTTCCCCCTGCAGATTCTCCTTTTCCCTAAAGCAGGCCGTGTTCCTGTTTTCTCTCTTTTAATATGCTCCATTTCCTTACACAGATTATTATTATTTTTCTTCCAGGAGGTTCAGAAGGTGAGCAATCCCGTCAGCAATCCGGCATCGGACAAACCAAAAGGTACTGATGAGAAAGAGGAGGTCCCAGCCAGCGAGGTGGGATGGATGACTTCAGTCAAAGACTGGGCCGGTGTTATGATCTCCGCTCAGACACTCACTGGCAGAGTTCTGGTAGGTCTCCCCTCTTCTAATGGATATACATTTCTCACAACCCAAATACAGACAGAAATCCAACAGCACTTTTTTGACACTAATCATTTGCCCAAACCACAATTTAGATAAGTGCTATATGTAGTTTTGATCGTTTCTCAGGCAAGCAAACCGGTTTTCACACCCAAGTTGGGTTCTGGAGTAATCTACCATATAATCCACTGCTTTGTACACATTTTCTCACCTGTTTTCTACATGTCCCACTGGAGACATGCTCTAGGGCAATTAATTTGATCCCCCACAGATGCTAGCGGATACTCAGTACTCACTGAATCTCAGTTGGCTATTTAGTTGGCACTGTCCAGCTTTCTTTCTGCTGCAATGGCCTGTATGTGCGGCACGCTGTAACTCATTCTGCTGTGCCTCTGCCAGCTGAACCGATGAGTGTATGTGTGTATATTTGTGTGTGTGGCTGTGCATGTACATGCTTGTGTGTGTATGTGAGAGAGAGAGATTTATTTGTCAAGTCTGAGAGGTAGCATATGTGGTGTTTGTGCAGTAGGTAAGAGGCTGTCACTGTGGCTTTTCTCTCGGTATGAATAACAGTTCCTTTCCTCTGCTGACCCTCCTTTCTGTAGCTTCATCCGTCACTCTGCCCCCACAATCTCTCCTGGATATATCTGCTCCGTCCTGTGCTGCTTCATGATTCAGATTAAAAGCTGCCTTCCCATCAGCAGCATTTCTCATGTGCTCCTCCTCTCAGCTTAGCAAGATGTCTGCCACTTAGTTAGTTAGTGAGCGGTAGACAGTAAGCTATGAGCACAATGCTGCTTCTATTAGCTGCTTTAATTATGAAAAGACTTCACAGTGTCTGATTAGAACTCGGGCCTATTCAAGTCAACCCCGTCACTTCCGTGCTGAACAATATGCACTCGAGTGAAATGACCATGGACAATAGCTTTTCTGTGTCTTCATTAGTTTAGTGTTTTACCCTGGGATAAGAATTTGAGGGTCTCGATTGTTCGGGCATCGGTACGTTGAAAAGTCTGATGTCGAAAATTTAGGGTGTGGTTTGTGCTGGAATATGCGGTTATCATGTCATTTGATAGATGTATCCATCATCTTATAGATACAAAACTGAACTATGAAACATTTTTCTAGTCTTACCTCAGTCTTGGCTAGCGTTCCTTTCATATTTTAACTATGCCTGTTTTACACAGATCAACTGTGTGGAGATCAAATGTGTGCACTTAAGGAGGCAGCAGTCGATCCCAACTAAAATACTAACACTGTCATTGTTAATGTTTAGTGGAATGTGACAGTTTCTTCGTGCCTGGTGAGGATAGCTGAGAGATGAGAAGGATTCAGGCCTTTCATGGTGAAGAAGATGAAGAATCCTGAAGGGAGCTGTCAATTTACTAAATGAGCCTCTCTTTCATCACTTCCCCACTCACACTGCTCCGCTGGCATGGACACAGCTCCCTCTCGCTTTCATCTTCTGCTCTGACTGAGCGCTTCCAATCTGCCCTGTATGCATACATGTGTGTGTGTGTGTGTTTGAGAGAGAGAGAGTGAGAGAGCAAAGAAACCTAGAGATGGACACACCAACAGAGAGACAGACAGGCAGATGGAGAGGCAAGGTTGGGAGAGTCAGTGAGGAAAAAGGGCCCTGGCTGCTTTAAAGGGGTTTCTAGGCATGGAGATATCCCGGTGTATCACCTACTGTGATTTGTGCTACTTCTGGTGGGGCTGATAATTCTGCCCAGCGGGCTGTGTTTACTTACGTGCTCTGTGTAATCATATGCAGCACAATATGTACCGATCAACGCTCCATGTAGGTGAATGAGTATCTACTCATGTGGGTGGAATGTGTACATTTGTGGATGCGTGGATGCTAGCATTTCTTCATGTATAAAGTATATGCATGGTAGCTCGTGTGTGTGTGTGTGTGTGTGTGTGTGTGTGCGTGTGTGCGTGCGTGTGGGTGGGTGATTTTTGTAGGACTCTTGCTCTCCCATCAGCGCTTCACTGCAGATCAAAATTGCGGCGAGTATCCGTGTACACGGAACCTGGCTGGTAACCATAGCAACTGCTGTGTAGTGGCGCTCAGTCATCTGACATTAGGGGGGTGTCTGCCTGGGCAGAGCAGAAACACACACACACACACACACGCACACACACAGGTGGATTAAAGCTTGATGCAGGGTCCATTCTATCCAGGCGGAAGAGGCAAAGCCCAAGCAGATTGAGACAGATAGCCTCTGGTAGGCAGCCCTTCATCCCCATTCATTTGTTTGCCTTGATGACTTCACTACTAGTGAAAGATCAAGTATACCCCCAGGCTTATTGAATTACCAGACAAATCTAAATCCACCCGTGGCAGCAGCTTGGCCCAGGAGTCCCCTGTATTGTTTCCCCATGCTGGGCTGAATTACCAGTGTGAGAAGAACAAGGGCTGTTTTGTCATTGGTGCCTAATGTGACTTTTCCATACTACTTTGCTCTGATGAGGAAGGAATTAAATGAACACATATCCACCCACGCTGCACAACCATTAAGACCAGACATGTGCTCCATGTGAATCATCCTAGTCATTAGCAGCCCTGTTTTAAAAGAAGTCCTATTGCTGAGCCATAGGAACCACAGAAAACTATTAAGGCTCATGGCATTGCTCAGACAATGTAAGAACAGCAGCAGGTGCACACAGGGACTTGTGTGTGTGTATTGGTAAGAATTTATGTGTACATCAAGAGACAAAGGTTCTGATAATATGTTGTTTCCACAGACTGGTCATATGTCAATGTGCCCTGTCTTTGTGTGATCGTAAAGCCTCTCCAACCTACATGTATGAACCCCCTCCCTCTCACACACAGGGTCATATATCCAATTTCGATTAGGCTCTGTGTCACCTTATGTGCCTTATAAAATACCAGGAAATGATAGATGCTAGCATGAGCCAGTGTTGGTCCTCCGTGTGGGTCCTTAGCTTTTTGTATCACCCATTACCTTTACAATATCAGTGTATTAAATATTTATTACCTCATTCACACATGATCTGTCTCCAGTGTAGTTTTCAGTTGACACTGAGCTCTGAGTCAAAGGAAAAAAACATGAGGGGTAATGAACTCGAACATAATTGAACATGATCCTCTGCTGGTAATGCAGGCATTAAAAAAAATGTATTAATTAATAGACAGGAATCAAACCTGCAAATATTCTCACAATAATCAGTTTCAAATATTTAAAAAACGTTTTTTAAAAGAACAGTTTGAAAATGTAAAAGTCAGACGGTGGGGACTTATGCAAAGCAGGAAGCAACTAAACAACTAAGTGCCAGCTGCAGCTTAAGGAGGAAGTGTCTCTCTGAGCCCCGTGAGGCAGCTGTCCGCACAAAAGCGCTGCATGTGGAGCATAGGTGAAAAGCAAAGCACCTCTGGTCTGACAGTAGATGGCTCATCAGTCTCTTGACAACCATATCACCCCAGTTGCTTTGTAGAAAGGCCTCATTAAGCACTCAAGGGCACAATGTCCGAGGAAATGACTAGTTGGACAGCTGGAAATATGAGTAGCCTGAATTTTTGTGCTGCATTACCACAGAATCTCGTCTAATTGATTCCTGCGTCACTGCAACGTATGTAATCCCATAATATCCAACAAAAACAGCAAGGATTATAACCTATGAATGTAGATATTCACCCTATCTCTCCGTGCTGTAGATTTGCTCGGCATGGTGAGTACAGAAATAGGTCAGCCCTGCCATCTTTCTTAATGGGATCTTGGGTGGCAACCAGGGACCATCTGTTCACATGGCCCGCTCCCTAAACCCTATGGTCATCCCTCTGCCTACCCATCCACCCACACACTGCATAGCCTTGTGCATATTGACCTCTGTCATCTGCAAATACGACACATCTGTCTATTACTGCACATGAATTCTGCAAAACCGCAATTGTAACAAATCCAGCATGAAAGAAAACAAACAGATTTAGCAGTAGAGCCTCTGACTCGGAAGCATGTTTTCTCCCTTTGTATACCTTTTACCAGTGATAACCCCTTTCCTATTACAATTTCTCCATTCTCTAGCTTATGTGCGAGAACAGTTGTTTACAGTGTGAGTGTGTGTTTGTGTGCGTCTTGGCAGGAAATGAAGTGAGATTGTACAGTGTGTGAGGACACCGTGGGCACGTTCCACTGTGTTTCCATGTGTCCTGAAACATCCTGTTGTGCAGAGAATAAGTGTGAATGTGTTCTCTCGCACTCCCTGGGATTGCTTTGCTGCCTGCACGGAGAACAGCTGTCATTCACAGTGTTCTACTTTTCATTACTTTTTGCTGCATGTTTACCCCTTATGTATAAATATGGTTTTGTACTAACAGTTCTTTGGCATGTTTATGTTTCTTTTTAACAGCAGTCCTTGGATGCTGCCAGAGTCTGTTTCCATCCCTGAGTTTACCCGTGAATGTACACCATGTGTGTGCGCCTGATGCGTGTTTGCCTGAGCTGAAACAGTATGTTTCTCCATGTGTTCTCCGGTGTTCTTGTGTGAATGTGTAAATCCGTGTCTGTGTGCGTCTGTTTGGGCTGTCTAATTATGTTTTCCCGTTGAGTGTGTGGAACTAATTTATTACTGTCAGTAAACTCCTCAGCATGGATACAGCTGTCAACACAGCACCTTCTCCTGCATCCTGCTCCTCTGTGACAATAGCCTGGTCCCTAAAAAAAAAAAAAGCAACAAGCGGCATATGTCTCTTCATATGCATCCACTAGCATCAGGTATCTTTGCTCATTATATTGCATGATTGCGATAATGACGATTTTTACGACATGATGTTTTATCCATCCATCCATGGGGATGTGCTACTGATAGACATTGTACAACAAGCACATTTACATTTGCACAGGACTATAGGCACATGCAAGTAAACAAGGCAGGGCTGAAATATTTCTCACAAGATTCATAATAACATTTTTATATATATTAAAAAATACCATGATATGCATGCAGTACAGGAGACGAAAACCCTTCCTCGTTCTCAAACTCATTTATACTCATTTGTACTGTTTCTACTTTGTAAAACACCGTATGATGTTGATTTTCATGATATGTTTCTACATAATCATAATAAATTATCACTCAGCCCCACCCGAGACACATAGATAGATGTGCACAAATGCATGCGCACAAACAAAGTCACTTCCCATTATCTGTCAGAAAGCATCTGTCATCCTGAAGTGAGAAATAAACAATCAATAACCGCAAAGGGCTTCTCTCAACAACCCAATTTCTCTGTATATTAATAGCAGTGGACATGGACAAATGTAGCAATTTTTCACCCCTCTGTTCAGCATTCGGTGACATGACACTTTGCTCCAGCATTGTGCTCCCCCATAATGAAACTCAATTTCTGAGCCAGTTTGCTCCTTTGACTCAAACCCGGTGCCCTCTGGAACCTCCAGGCTGTCACCTTGCCTCCCTCCAATTTTTTACGAGTTGTTGACTTTAGCTAGCATCACAGCTTATTCATTTTGTCATTTGCTTTAATTTCTCAGTTCAGTCGATGGCAATCCAATTGGCATTGACTTAAATCCTCCGAACGGTGATGAATGGCTGTTTATGCTGGAGGGACCGCGGGGAGGAAGCACTGCAGCAGAGAGCGTGACATAGAGGAAGGAGGAGAGAGCTGGGTGTGGTACCAGCCAAAGACACTAATATACATGGCTATACATGCAGGAATACAATAATTCACAACTAGACAGTCAGAGGATAAGGCATTATCAAGATGATTGGTAGAGAACATAAATTATTACATTCAAAACATGAAATAAAAGTATTCGGTCGGGATAACAGGATAATAAGGAGTTACTGTGATGGGTGTGGCCCTCCATATGAATAAATCATTGCCAATAAACAGTCAGCATGATGTTTAGGCATGCCTTTCAGGGATTGCAATACTGATCTGTTGGTCAGCCGGTCAAACTATCTCAACAACTTTAAATTTTTATCCAGACATTCATGGTCCCCAGAAGCTAGATTATAAAAACCCTGACCACCTGAACTTCTCCTGTAGCACCAACAGGTTTTTTTGCCCCCAATACTACATCAATACATCAACATGTGTTGTTATAAAAGGTAGAAGTAGAAAAGGTGTTTGAGACAGCAAGGCACAAGAGCAAGTTTAGTAACCCTGCAGCTAAATAAAAATAAATACAACATTATATAATTTTTCTAGACATGTTTTTAGGTATTATAGTCATGTGTATGACAAGGGGTACATGTGTATGCTTGTAAGCCATTTTATGGAACTATAAATGTTTGTTTATATGTTTTCTTTATTGGTTTATTGATTAAGTGCCACATGTCGCTCAGAATGTATTCTCATACCATGGCCACAGGTCAGTGTGTGAAAGCAGCTCTGCCCGGCTTGTTTTTTTCTGGGCTGCCGCCACACAAGAAACGGAAGTCGTGCACTGAGTGGTGGAGTGTCGCGGGAGGTGGAGGAGGGCATGAGAAGGAAAGCAGGCTGTCATAGGAGGAAAGAAAAGCAACAGGGAGTCCTGACATCATGCTGCATCGTTTCAGCTGGTAGAAATTCACACACTGCTTTCTCACTTAGCAAGCAGACATAGTGTTGCACATCTGAGCGTGGATCTAAAAATACAGACACAGCATACTGGATTATATTATCCAGAAAACATTCCATTTCAATTTCTATCCAGTAAGAGCAGAAGAAGGTGCAGAGTTTCTGCTAGACTTTAACAGAACGATAAAAGCAGAGAAAATATAGATAAATCGAATTTAAAATATGATACCAGGGCTAAAAATAATACTTTATATCACACAATGGAAAACATAATTCACACTATAATGAAGTTATAGCTGCTGAATTTCTTCCTTTGTTCCATTTAATTGATCAGCATTACGCTGCTTTTAAATTTTCTGCACACTAGGGAGAGTTTTACAACTCTGAAACGGTTGGTCTCGCTTTGTCCCCATGAATGATTTTCCCCGCAGACCCTCTTAAGGCCTGTCATAACTCTGAGCCGGGGGATGACTCATCATTGCTTGTTCTTTCTCTCCCCTATCGATAAACCCATCTGTTTGCCACCTAGGCCTTTATTGCTAAAGAGCCAATGACCTAAACCCGTCTTTGTCTCGCGTCGCAGCCCCTGTGCCCTTTGTCTGTCCCACCCTCCCTCAAATTCCCTCCCATAAAAAGGTCGAGAGAGTGAACACAGGAGTGATGTTTCACTTAGCTGGCTGCTCAGCCTTCCCCTTATTAGATCAAAGTCACCTGTGACTGTGGCGACAGTACATGTTCATTTGTTTCCTTTAGCCTGGGCCTCAAGAAAAAAAAACCACACATTCATTCTAAAAATATTCACAAATCAAATCATGCCTGTGTAACTGAAATATATGAAGCATGTCTTGTATCTCATAATTTGCTTCACATAACAATTATTTGTGGGATCCACTCAGGTGGCATTGCCCTTGGGATATGTTGTAGGAAATCCAAAATCACTTAGCTAATTATAAGTTCACCATAGCTTTTAAAACAAGTAGTTCATGCCATTAGATAATTGAAATATTGCCTTCCTTGAATCTCAGAAAGTGACTGCAGTAATGATATTCTGTTTACTTTTAACAATATGAGCATTTATGCTCTGCTGAATAGGGGCTGAGGAGTGACAGGGTAGTCAGAAATCAGATTACATTTAGAGTCACAAGCGCATTAGACTGCAGGCTAGAGACAGACATACAGATTGACAGACAGATAGAGGCACCCAGTCACAGAGCAAACAGTCAACATGCAAACAGGCAAACGGACAGGTAGAAAATTGGGTGCGGACAGACAGAGACCCAAACGGACAGTCTCGGCGGTTGCAGACATCCTCGTGTTTGTCATTTGGAGTCCCCTGTCACTTCCAAAGACAGCGCTCCCCCTGTCTCATCTTTGTCGTGGCTGCCTGGTATAGTCTCGGGGTGCTGAGTGACTCAGTGCCTCTCGGATGACGCACACCTAATGGATGAGAAGTTGTAGCATCACATTGATCCAACCACATCTAACACCGCTGTCACTGGCAGGCACATTTCTTTAAAGCTTTCCAAAAAACAGGATTAGGGACAAGATTAGCAAAGAATAAAAATTCCTTTGAATGAAAATCCGCTGATTACACAAGTGTTTTTATTTTCCCACTGATACAGACGTGCATTCTTGTGGAGCAAAAAAAAAAAAGATGTATAACTTCAGCGGTCCTTTCTCTACAACAACTACCAACAATATGCCGTCTGTGTGTGGCTTGTAAACTGGCAACACAGTTTGTACATTGTCTCTCAGTGCCCTTGCCTGTCAGTCAAATTCATTCATTGGTTTATATATTATTCATACTTGAAGGCTAAAGGAGCACATCTGACATAATAAAATGAAGAAAAAAAAGTTGAGAGTTTCCTTCGTACAAGCAAAAGATAAATCAATAACTAAATGATGATAAAACTGACCTGGAGACTCCTGGAGGGAGAAACTAAATACCTCCCAGCTCCATACCGTAGGTGTTGCTCTCTAACTCACTTCCTCCTCTCTGGAGTAGGCTAAGCATTAAGAGAATTTCCCTGAGGGGACTGATGAAGTATCAGTTTATTAACATTCAACATTTTCTGGGTACAGGCTTTATATGCTGCATGTCAATTATTTCGCGAAGCAGGAACTGCCTCCTCTCCTCAGTCTGTCTCACCATCTATACATCAGCATTTCTGAGTCACACTCAGAGCGATAGTGTGGGATTGAAAGGATCATTGGAGCTGGGGCTGACCGCATCCATACCTTTGTTTTATATGGTGGACAGGTTATTATTGCAGCAGCATCCGCGGTGGAAGATAGATGATAAGGTTTTACTCCTCCTAAAACTGATCTAAAAGGCAACAAAGAGCAACTGTCACAGAATGTTTTATGTTGATGAGAAATGCTGTGCTACGCAGAGGCTCAGGAGGTGAATTATTGAGTGCCAGCTTTCCGCACGCGTCATATTTGAGACCTTTTTGACCGTCGTATGACTCATGTGACAAAATCAGACCTGGCCGTAGATATGGTCTCAGGTTCGTTCTGAATATGCTGTTGTCACTCGTGTCATGTTTGCACTTCTAATTGCTTATCGGAGGAGTCAGCACTGTGGGGACCATCTGTTAAGGCAGGTTTCAGATCCTTTTACTCCCACTGGGATTCTGTTTCCTGGGATGGGACAGCCACACAGTGTCCCTAAAACACATCACCTCCACCAGCCCGCCGCTCACTGCTCACAGTTTCCATGAGATCATTAGGGGACAATCGCAGGTGATGTAAGTAGCAAGGAAGGAGGGGAGGGAGAAAGATGGGAGGGCAGGTGAAAGTGAGAGTGGAGGAAAAGGCAATAAGACATAAAAGCATGAGGTAAATTCATATTAGGATTGATCCGCATATAGATTTTTTACAGTTTTTAAAGGTTGAAATGCATATTTACAAGTGTGTTTGATTTTTATTCTGGATGCCAAATATCTTTAGACATTTCTTTTAGGCTTTGCCAGGCAAATATTCTAACAAACTCTATCCTTGCTGTGAGTAAATCAGAGAGGTGGAGACTTTTGTTTGGCTTTGTTACTAAGGCTGTCTCATATTAGGAGCCATGGCAAGGTGCTAATTAAATGGTTTGTAGGTCTGTTTCTGCCTCCGGCCCTGAATTGCATCAGTATTGACTTCAAAGCCTCAACGCATCAAAGAAGGACCAGAAGCAATATGACTTTGCTTCCCTGCTCTGCTCTCCTCTGATACAAGTGAAACACATTATGACATCTTCCATTTTATCAGTGCATCCTACATACATCCAAGGACACGTATTTGTCGGCATGCACAAAAGCATGCGTTCGCATGAGTAATGTCTGCTGTACTTAGGCTATATGAGGACTTACTATGGGACATGCACGTGGCTGCACTTAAAGTTAGGGTCAGGCACAGTTAAAGGGAAGGTTGGGACAAATTATTCTTCAGATTAAATCAGTAATAATGAATAAAAATACTTCTACAGCTGCAACAAAGCTGGGAATGTCACACTGTTACACTCACGTAGCTTTTGAGCTCACAGCCCTCCCTACTTTCCAAGAATAGCATCATTAATTATTATTATTAAGATATTATTATAATTTTTTCTCATTCAAAATGTCTGTTTCTTGTGTTTGAAATAATCCCATTGATACATTGACTCTAAATCAGAAGCTGCAGAAAGCTCTATCATGGGGCTACTTAGCTGAAATAAGGAAAGCATAAAACTCCCTCTGACAGAGGGGCTAAAAGGCCAGACCATCATAGTCTCTGAAGACTGAATGATGTCTTGGTTTTGTGATCCCCTTTTATTACTTTGCTGCAGTTGTGTGTGTCTCTTTGGCACATTGCATTCACAGTTATTCCCACAGGTGGCACATCACCGTGGCAACATCACATCTCTTATTCACGGGAATGAGCTTTGTGCCCTCTGTCTGTCTCTGTTTTTATTTCTCCCCTCACCACCATTCCCGAGTGCATCCATTCTTCATATCCATTTTTTTTCAATGACCTTGAAGGGCCAGTTCACCCAAATTATAAATGACTAGTTTTGGTTTTATGTTACAGATAATGGATGGATGATATTTCCTTAAACCTAACTAAGTTGTTTTGTGCCTATAATCAAATCTTAACCATAGTGAGCAATGATTTTATTTTTGAAATGACAGTGTCGTCATTGTTGTTGATAGTGGTGTCAGATAAGAAAATGCTAATATGTGTTGTTCTGAAGTGCATGGACCAACAAATGATTTTGTTTTTTAATTTGTTGTGTAATCTGGGTGAACCAAGACTTCAGAATTAGAATAAAAAAACCCTGACTGATAATAGTCTTGGTCAGGTCTCAGTCTTTTCTGAAATGTATGATAAAAAATAGCCTAAATTTACTGTTATTTTTCTTTGTGTGTAGTTTTGTATTGAGTTTGTCAAGGATGACCAGATGCCACACAAGGTAACAAAGGATGCTTCTTGTAAAACGACTTGATGTTGCAGTTATAGTTCCTATTTGAATTGATGGACACTTGCAACAGCTCTACCTCAAACCCCATTTGAAGGAATGAATATATGCAGGTGCGAGATATGAGTGTATGCAGCAGCTTTATGTGGCACTTTCAATCATGCAACAGAATGGAGAGGTGGGTTGTGAAAAGGCATGTGTCTGATATTAAACCTATAAAATCCTCAATCCCAGGGGAATACACTGCCTTCCAGGCAGCAGGCAGCTGAACTTTTCACTGACAAGTGAGTTGGATATTGAATATTGATACCGGTGTCAACAATCAATCAAACCAGCAGACTGTCATCAGAGGAAAGGTGAGAGGTGGAACTGAAGTGGAGTTTGGCTCAATGTCTTCTTAATAAGGGTCGGTTCTTGGTGAGAAACCACATGAAACATTTATTGACCCTACCCTCTATGCAGGATTGTTTCTGGATGAAAATAAATATTGAATACTGAACAAATGTATTTGTTTGTTCACTTGTGATGGGAAAAATATAAGCCTTTTTTTGGGATATAGATATTCGACATGTATATTTAAAGTGTCTTTTCTGTGACTGAGAGAATACAATCCTTTACTTTCTGTCTCTGCTGGAGTTGGATTAGACTCTTAATTATCTCCTGAATGAATAACTGTATGACTAAAGTGGAATTTACAACATATACCCCAAAAGGCAACGAAACAGAAACTATTAGCAAGTGATCCTTCTCTTCCTCTCCCCTGCCATATCTCAAAACTGCAAAAGCATACCGAGGGCTTGGCAAGTAGAAATGAAATTGAATCAGGTATGTTGGTTTTGTTTTTAATAATGTATCAGTGACTTCAACTCTTCACAGCCAATTATGGACTCGTTTGGTGAAAGCAGCTACTTTGGTTGTCTCAGTGTGACACCTTCATTCCTCCTGCTGATGGGTGAAGGTATTAAAGACATGTTAAGGTCATTCATGGCAGGTTCCAGGCATCCACCCACCTTATTGACGAAGCAGGACAGCTGTGCGCATGGCTTGATCTAACATGGCAGAGAGCAAACAGAGAAGAGATACACTGAGATGCTGCTGCAATCCACTTTACACATAGCCTGCCAACAAACACAGAATACTAATACAGCTTCTCTTTTTCTCTGCAGATACTAGTCTCATCTTTCACCTTGCTGCAAGCAAGCTTTCTGCCTTATCAGGACCCGCTGGATTGTTAGGGAGCGAGAGTGGGCTCTGACGCCGATGATAAACTTCTCATTAACCTTCAGGAAATTAAACGAAACCTTGATTTAATTAGATAAAGATCATGTCAGCACTGCGTCTCCTCTGAGATGAAACCAATGCGCCTGTGGGGGGATCTCTTGGTGATATAGAAGGAAGGTTGGAAAGAGAAAGCAGGATTTGGTGCAGCTATATAGTTTTATCATTCAGATTGTCAGGTTGTCGGTCCATTTGCCTCGCTGGGTGGAGAGTTGAGATTTTTAATTCCGTATTTGGCAGAGCCTGGTTGTTCTACTAGCAGCCAAATGCAGTATGACATCTTTTGGAGAAGGATGAAAGGTTCTGCTGAATCCTGCAATATGCATTAGACAAAGTAATTGCTCTGAATGCATTGTAATAGAAATGGCGTTGGTGCGATCAAGTTTTGATATTAACTAGGGCAGGGATGATTTATGCTGTGATTAAAGTCACATAATGGAATTGTGTGGCAGTAACTGGTGCCTGGACAACAGTGTAGTGACCTGAATACATTATGACCAGATGGAGAATATGCCGCTTAAAGACAACCTTTTAGTATGCACACAGCAGACTTTGCTTTCTGCAGTGATCATTTTTAAGCATTCTGATAGGATGATTGTACCAATTATATAAATGTCAAGATGGCTATTGGTTGATACATGGCACAATTCCATTTCTAATAAAATTGAGATAAATAAAGAAAAAAATGAAGGAACAAAATAAATGTGACAAAGGTGTTTACAAACCCCAAGAAATTGAAAGATTGATCAGAAATATATGCATAATAATTATTAGAATGACTCAGATTGTGATTGTTATTAGCATAGACGATGCATTTAGAGTATGGGAATAAGAATGACACCTTCAGCTATTCTTTTAGACCACTTGTTTCTTTAAAGCAAACTTGTTTTCTTATACTGTCAAACACTGCATCTACTATTAAACCACATTTATGCAGCCACTGTGTCTGAGTTGGAATACAACAGCGCTGAAGGCACAATAGTAGCGGTGGTGACAAGTCACAGTGCTCCTTGACTGCTCTTCATAAAACCAGGAAAATTCCCCACAGATTTGTTTCTTTCACAGGTTAGTTTGTGAATAAACACCTGAGAGGAACAACCGCACTCAGTGTCATGTTGTCAGGCTGAAAGGATTCACTGCATGGCAGAAGTCTGAGGAGAAGTCTTGTGGGAGATCAAGTTTTTTTATTTTTTATTGAAGCTTAATGCAATACAAGGAAGTGAAGTGTAGAGGAGATTTTGACAGGATGCAATCTGAGACTTGCAGGGGTGCATGAATTATCAGAAGTAGGGGCCATAATCAGTGGTGATGTACAAGAGTGGATTTTAATAAATTACTATCAGCTGGCTAAAGCACATCACCAAATGCATATTTTAACATAATGTTGACATGATTCATTTCCCTTGATGTCAACATAACAGTATTTAGTAAGCTGTAAAGAATTTTTCAAATGTTATATCACATCTCTCTGGATTAAGAACTGTTCTTTTCTTTTCACGGTTTAAAAGTAAGGATTGTTGATGGCCTGAATCCAGCAGGACATTTACCTGAGCCAGTTGATCAGTCAGGCAGTGGTCCAAAGGGTTGTTACCCCAAGATAGTCTTTAGTCTTGGCGTTTCTCACCTACACATAAATATGTTACTGATGCCTGTCAGTTCTGCTTGTAGCTCTCTTAACTGTATGATTGTGTTGTAATAGGTCAGACTGGGGACCACCAATTTTATGTTAGATTTAGTGAGTTTATAGCTCCCCTGCTGACCTCATGTCTGCAGAGTGACCCAGAGTTATAAATCTAGCAACCACGGGCATTGCCATTATTGTTTCAACTCAGGAACACCTGAAACTATAGTGGTATGTTTAATTGAAAAAGAAATGCCTGTATAACTGTGCACCTGCTCAGCTGAAAGATGATCAAGCAACAGTCTTCTGTTGATAATCATTTTGACAATTTCTGAATGAAGCAGATCAAGCTGGCTCAGAGCCTAACAGTAACCGTAACAGCATTTACTGGCTGCAACAAGAGCTAGGAACACCTTTGTTGGAGAGATGGTACCTGACAACCCCCTCATCGGGTTGATTAGTGTTTTAGAAAGCTGGATTAATGAGGAGATGATTCTCTTTTACATTACTTGCACATGAGGGCTCAAATACAATAAACGCAACAGGGGCAAATCTATATTTAGAATTTTATCCAAATAACATCACAAACAGTCATTATAATATTTGTATTGTATGACAGCTGCTGCATCTTTTCATTTTTTGGTAGGCTTTGATAAATAAAAAACAAAAAAACACTGCATCAGTGTTTTCCTGCTGAGGCAGTCAGCATAGATAAGGGACAAATAGATCAAATAGCTCCCACTGACTGTGTGCAAACCTAACAAACAAAAATGTTGCTGCTTCTTTTTTTTTTTATAGTCTTTTCTTCCAGCATCGCCAAAAATTGGATCTGGGTGCTATGTTCCTCCATTCACTAGGCTGTCTCATAGTTGTAAACATACTGACACTCTAGATAACCTGAGGCATGGGGGCAAGTTTGTGCGATAAGTTGACCTGTGATATCCTGCAGCAAAACGCCACACTTTACCCAGGGTTCATTGGTCTGTGGTGTTATGTCACAGAGAGCCTCCACTGAACTCTCACATTAAACATTTAATCCAGGGCTGACGCGCCACTGAGTTTGCATCGCTATAACAGTCACAGTCACTAAAAATAATGTTAGCCCCATACCTACCCTACATATGCATAATGGACATTATGGTAAGTCAATGCAGTGCCAGCAGTTTCCTGCAAAGTCCCATTCAATATTCTGCAGATATACTGCAGTTTTCAAATGGAACCATTTATAAGATCATGGTGGATGTCGGGTGGAGGATGGATATGATGGTTAAACTGAAGAATCTTCCCCTCCAACGGCTCTGCAGGCCGGTCACATGCATCCTCCCATCTTCTCTGCTCTGGCATAATCCCAGTAGGGGTCCTTCCTTCTGTCTCATGGACAAACGCACACACAAGAGGGTTGAACATGTAGAGGTTGAAGACATATATACATGATATGCGCGCACAAAGACGTGAAGACACATGCGCAGACACACGCTGTGGCATTTAAGCTCTTGCTGTGCCTTGAGGACATGCTCTAATACTCTCCATCCCTCCGCTCCTCTTTCTCTTCAGCTGCTTTCTCCTCCTCTCGCTCTCATTCTGTTTCTGCCACCTCCTAATGCTCCTCATGTCCCATGGGGAGGGCTATCTCTAATATTCTCTCATCTCTCCATCTCCTGTCATCGTCACCTCCCTCTTTTTTATCTCTTCACTCTTTGTCTCCTCTCCTCTTTTTGAGTCCTCTGCACACATTCAAGGTCATGGTCACACTGTTCTCTTGGGATGGCTGCCTTTAGACGCAGGATGCTGTAGAGGAACGGGTGACCTGCACTTCTGGTATTCAGAGCGTACTGTACATTGCACTCGGTCCACCTCTGTTAGGATGCTTTAATTCTGCAGTGACACATCTCTCATAGTGCTAAAAAAAAAATCTTCTTTCCATGAATTAATGATGCCATACAGAAACTTTTAGAGGAGATTTTGCAGACAGGTTGTCGTGTCCGTCTGTAACAGATCCCCACAGGCCTCCTCTTCATCTCCCCTCTGACAGATGCTCATTTTAGGAGCTGTCATCCTGTCAGACCTGAGAGGCTTTCCTTCATACCAACCCCCTCCCTACCCTCTCCTCCATCAATCACTGTTTCTGTTGCCTAGGCACGACAATATGTGCATCTGTCCCATAAAGGCCACCGGGGTTAAAAGGAGCCAATTCCAGAGGTGCAGCATCAGTGGTTGTGTTTTGATTTATAAGATTGCATTTCCTATCAGAGTTGTTTGTAGTGGTCTGTCAGTTTATTTATAATCATTTCTTTAAAAAATATTAGTGAAAAATGCCTCACAATTTTCCCAAAGCCAAATGAAATAGCTTTAAATGTCTTATTTTGTCCAAGTTCAAAACCCACAAATATTCAGCATATTCAGATTTAAGAAGATGGAACTAGAAGATCATATGTTATACATAATTACAACTGTGTACATCTGTGTGGTGGGGTATTGCAAAACATGCAAACAAGCATAAATCATCGCTGTGCATGGAAACCAGATCTGTTTGTTGTGGCTTGATTGTTTGCATCTTTCCTGTTGATGATGCCAGAGTTCATTTTAAACCGAGTCAGCTCTCCACAAGTGTTACATTTCACACCACGTTTATATTTTCACACTTCATATCCAGGCACAGTCCTAATAGTATCGACTTGCAAGTTTTGTCTGATTCAAAAAGAGAAACTTTCACGTTGCGTTCGCTATAGAGAAACAAAATGCACATGTTTAAGATCTGCTCAGAGAATCAAGATTGTCTCTGTGCACCCACCATCCCAAATAATTTAGTCACGTCTGCCTCTTTGAAGTCAAATCAACCTGTCTTGTCTTATAAGAGGAAGTCTTTTTCTAGGTGCTACCTGCCACAGTTGTCATGGCTGACAGGAGCAGGAAGAGAGCGATAGGAATTACTGAAGTTGCTGCAGTGCAGGGACATGAGGAGAGTGGGAAGTGCCTTCTGTAGTGCTCAAAACAATCATTAGTCATCGTATCGGCAACAGTATTGACAGTGAAAATGTGTCATTTCACTTATTCATTATTATTCATTGTCTGCCAGATTGGCTAGACTTTTTTTTTTTTGCACTTTTCCAGACCCAAGGCTGTGATGGTCATCTGCAATATAGCACATGATCTGTACCTAAAGAAAGATGAAAGAAAAACATACCATTAAACATATCTAATAATAATAATGCTCATATCTAAATATCTTGATATTTTTTGTTGTTGTTATTGTTCTAGTGCTTTCTGAGGTACAAGTTGCTTGTTCGTTAAGCCTAGCCCTTTACTGCATGTTGAATAGTGATAAATGCAGATGAATGATAAAGATGCTATAGATCATTTTTTTGCCCATCCTCTATTCACTGGTTCCATACCCCAGAGACAATCACTGCATGACCTTGGACGGTAGCACAAAGAGAGCTGGCTGTGGGTGGAGAAGATATGAACAGAGAAAAGAGAGACGGTGCTGCGCTGTGGATCAGCTTATTTTCGCTCCTTCAGTCTGTCCAGACAAATCGGATATCAAAACTGTGTTGACTTCTTTTCTTAAAAGTAGGCTAACATGTTAAAGGGTAATTTTGGTGTTTTTTAAAGGCCTCATCCACATTGTCCCATTCCCACTGTTGTTTTCCTGAAACAAGTCACCTCCCCTCTCTCAAGATTTTAGAACAAAACTTCTCATTGAACGAGATGTGTTTAAACAGACACCAGATTACACGAAAAGGTGTAAAAAAAAATAAATTGAAATAAATACTAGCATTAGTCATTTTGACACAAAAACATTGGAAAATAAAGTCCAGGTTGAAAAACTTTGAAGCAACTACTACAAAGGAAATGGAGACGTATTAGATGTATCTGGGCTTGTATCTAGGTTTCCAGCATTTTCAATATATTTCCATATATATGGAGACAATTCATTACGAAAAAAAAAAGTTTTACTTCTACTTCTTATCTCTTGCATCATATTTCTCCTACTTTTTCCCGTTTTACACTCCTCCCTTTGGACTTCACTAAAATTGACTGTGACTGGAAGTCTACAGTGGATTGGGTTGATGAAAACAACTCAGACACAAACCGGTGCACAACTTACTCAGGCTTTAGCTTTTACCCTGCCTGAATTAGTCATGTGCTGCTCTCATAAATCATGAATTGCATATTTGAAGTCTGGGTATAACTGGTCCTGTTCTGTTGACAGTCAAACATGCTAATTTGATTTAATTAGGAGAGTAGTGGTTGGAACATGCACAAGCATGTCATTGGAAAGTCTCAACAGTCTGAAGTGGACTTTCCAGTACTTTGATAGCCTGATTATCAGTAAAGGTTTCCACAGAACCAAAACCTTTACAACATCTCTAAAATTATTTGTTTTTCTGTCTTCAGTACATTTTCTTTTTTGTTTAAATTCCGGCATGATATTATTAAACAGTTGCAGAAAAAATATATCATATATCCACTGTTTGTTATGCTTGTTCATGTACTGAAAACAGAAATATGTGTGGCTTCTTTGTATTATGACTTTACAGAGCTGTCCATGTTTGGTAACTCTTGGCCAACTGGTAAGAATGCTCTGTTATGAATTGGTATGCTTGTGTTACATCTGTTCAGTCGCACATTGAGAATCAGTATTCTGGGTTGAGTTATGAAATGTGTGACTGGAATACAGAGTGTGTTTTTCTGACAGAATGAAAGATCATACCTACACCTGTGTAGCCATGTAAAGCCCCCTGCTATTTGAGGTGGAGGTCACGTTGTGCGCTGATGTATGGATGTATGCCATCAAAGTTTAAGGGGGGGGTTTCATTTGTTGACACTCCCCTGGTGACAGGCTCACAGTCTCACCTCGCGCAGTAACATGTTATTCTGTTTCCTTTTGTGCCTAAATTTGCATTGGCTCTGGACAGATGTCTGATTATGTAGTAGTATTTGTTGTGATACAAACGCTCATAATGGATGCAAATGTTTGCTCTGCGGTGCAAACATTGTCACAATTTGACGGGTGAGGAAATACTATAGTTGCATCTGTCTTGTATTTCACAGACGTGAATTATTCTGAGAAAATCTATTGAATATGAATGAATATATACTTATGCATCTTGTTTCATTTGGTCTGATATCCGCTATAAAAGGTAGCTGTATATGATTATGAGGAAGCCAAAGGAAAGCAGAAACAGTACCCTGGTTTGGCCAGAGCTGTCCTTGGCCATGGACCTCTGAAATCCTTTCTGCATGGCTGATGATCAATCGGACATTTTGGAGCTCCTCTTTCTGGCTAACCCAGCGAGCCAGGCTGGATTAATGAACGAGCTTATCCTGATGCCACACAGTACTGAGAGGCATTCTTGACTCTCCACCGAGGATTCCCACTCATATAATCTTGGGGAACCCATTAGGATTCTTAGAAAGTATTTATTTCAGTGTTTGACAGAAAGAAAAACAGAAATATTCCAGTTCAGATTTCTTCTTATTTCTCACCTAACTATACCCGCAAGGATATTTGTTTTCCTGCCTTTTATGTTCACACCTTGAAACTGTGTAATAATGGCATGAAAATATCCCCAGGCTTTGAATTTTGTTGATATTTTGCACAAATAGCTTTTTATTTTAGAAATGATCTCAAACAGTTCAGTTTTTTAATTTTCTTCCATAAACTATACACTATAGGCCAAGGCGCTAATGAGGATGTTAAGTGAACACTGGAGGTTCACTGAGGCTCGGATGAATTGATTTCAAACCTGTGAGGTTTGTTTAGATGAATAATAAAACTGACAAAAAGTAATACACTTTTTGTGCAAGTTTACACAGAGCATTGTTTTTACTTCAAAAATGATGAATCTGATAACCATGAAATAAAAAACAATGGGAACTTGTACTGTTCTCTGAAGATTTACTGAAATGACTGACACTGTTGTTTCTACAATGTGATCAGATTAGCCAGCTGGCTAACACTGAAATGTTGATTAATAGTTATTGTCCTTTTTTCCCATCAGGTTATTATCTATAAAGACTTTTCTCAAATCTATTTCTAGACTACTTAATCCTGATAAACTGTATGTATATATGAATACTGAGATATTAAGTCATTGATACCATGATGGATTTGATCTGTCTCCCTCCTTTAATGACTTCTATCCTTTGTATCCTGGTGTGTATACAGAAAGATGCATCTTCAGCACATCATGACAAAGAGAAACAGAGAACTCTGTCTTCCTAGATTGCTTTGAACTGAAATGTGGAGGACACAGGGAGCTTTGACTCACCACTCTCTTGACCTGGCTAGTTAGCCTTAATATGAAGCGATTCCTGTGTGCGTTGTCACACAACCCACATCACCTGTCTGTGAGACTCTGCTTTATCCCTGTCACAGGGTGCACTTAAGGGACAGTGGATGTCATTAGATAGGATCCCTGCTGCAGGAAGAGGACTTCTGTCTTTGTTTTCCGAGCATTTCATATTACTTCCACAGCCAAGCCGCGAGAAGCCCTCAGAATTCGTCAAACTGTCAAATAAACTGAGAGTGTCAGACTAGAACGTGTGTTTATACATGTAAGTTATCGTTATTATGTGTTAACAGTCCTGCTGGTGTCATGTGAGAGCTGCCACCTCTTGCCCACTTGCAGTGCTGCAACCCGAAACCCACACACATCCAAGTGCACGCACACGTCTTCCAGTATGCCTGTTAAAATGTCCCTCGGAAAACATCTGACAGATTAGCTTCGCACTTTAAATATAGAAGGGGATACACCAGTGAAAACCTACACGGTTATTAAAGAGAGAACATAGACATCACGTCCGGATGCTGCACTTCTGACATGATACCGACGTATTCCAGTTTGTTGCTGATATATCTGACTTACTCATGTCATCTTGTCACATGTGAATCATCTTGTTATATAAACAGCCTTGTGTATTAATTGTACTATTGCAAATGCAGCAACAGCTAGATTTAGCAATCCCTCTATAGCTGCTGAGTTTCTTTTTTTAATTTCTCACTTGTAGGGAATGCCCCTCTGCCATTATCATTCTTGTAGGTCCCCCCCTCGTATGTTATTACATTGGTCCTGATTTGCAGTGGCGGTTGCTCGGTTGGTTGTCTTCGGTAGATTGTGGGTTTGAGGTTAATGACGAGCCTTCGTAGACATTGTGTGGAGAAAGTGTGTGTGCGAGTGAGGGAGAAAGGGTTGGGGGATGGGGTGGACCAGCTTTCACAGTTGAACAACTGGGTCAGTTAAAGATGACGCTTCTTATCTCCTCAGCTCATCGCTGAGAGTTCACTGTGCTCAGCTTTTCAGCCATACTTCTCTCTTTTTCCAGTCCTCTCTCTTCCTTTCTCAACCTCTGTGACCCTGGTATATAGAAGCAGAGACTAGCTCCAAGGGAATGTCAGTGTATATGCATTTATATGTTCTGTATGAGTATGAATGCATGTACACGTGCATTTAAGCACTATGATTAAAATGTTGCTTTTCTATGTCAGGGACAGTATCAGAGAAAGACGCCTCTCACCTGTCGTCAAGTTTCTTTAGATTTACTTATTCAGCTTGTGAAATCGGGTCATGTAGCATTAATACCAGTGATTTCCAGTGATTTAACATTGCACTCATGTCGGACTCACAATGGACAGTTCATCATCCTTGTCAAAATCTGGTACTCACGACTTCAAACACACACACAGAAAGAGCTACCCCTGGCCAAGGCATGGTCTAGAGACTTGGCTTTTGCGGAGGAGGACACAAATTGGCAAAATGTCTGGGAGAACACATTTCATGCGTCCAAGAACCCCAACCACCAGTTGATTCACTATAAGTTATGTCAGAAGCCCTATCTGACACCACTTTTGAGATTTCATATGAAGCTGTCAACCAGCCTGAACTGTGACTTGTGGTCTCTGAACACATCAGGAACATTTAAGCATATGGTATGGGACTGCCCAGAGGTTTATGGCTTTTGGAGAAAGGTAACAGTGACGTTATCTAATATGATTGATAAGCCTGTACCTCTGGAGCTGACTCTCCTTTTGCTCAATAACAATTTACATTCAAACAACGCAAGGTTTGGTTGGCTGGCTTGACGGCTGCCAAAAAACTGATACTACAACATTGGCTACCCCCTCACAAACTGTACGCTAGGAAATGGCTGGAATACTTTCAGGATGTGGTCATGTTAGAACTCTCTACAACACAGATGAACAAAGCCAAAAGTTCTACACTGGACTCATGGAAGAGAGCCACTTCAGCTATAACGGGCCTGCTCAGTTCAGAATAAAGGCACTTAGTAGGATTATAAGACACTAGACCGAGGAAGGAAGGGAGGGAGGGATATGTTAAAAATGTTTGCATTGTTTGACCTTGTCATGTGAAATCATAATTCCAATAAAACAGTTGTTCACACACACACACATACAAAACCTGGTACTGCATTACCCACAATGCAACACCAACCACAGGTGTACCTTCTATGGAGGTCCCATTGGAGCTAGTAGCACTCCCCAAGACCAGGAAACACACAATGACACATAATGCCCGCTAGTTAACTCCTCTCCTTCCTGATCAGACTAGCAGAGTGTTTTCCATTCAAAAAACCTGATGTTATCTTAGAGCTTTATCTTGAGCCTTCTCCTCATCTCCTTTGTCTGGAGCATCATTGATGTCTTTGGCTCGTAAGGTTATTCCGTCCTTGGACAACACTGTGACCAGGATTGCCATCGTCTTCCATTCAAGCAGCAAAACCATTAAAAATGCAAGGGAATGGGGGTGTTTACTTAATACCACAGTCACAATGCATTGGATCAATCCAAAGGACCATCACATGAAAGTAATCAAGCTCCCATCATCAATAATGAATGGCACAATCAGCAGGGACAGTGGGCCCCTATTGTGAGATGGCTGAATGAGAGGAAAAGATCGCAGGGGAGAAAGTATTCATCGTTACGTTGGTCAGCTGTTGCGAGATGATTATTATCATGACAGTGGTGATGGGGATGTGAACTCTAATGTGCAAGTGGAGATAGCTGGAGGGGATTATTCTGGCACATGTCACCATTTTCCAAGGGTGTGGAACAAGAGGAAGCTGACATTTATTTTTAATGTTTTTCTCACAGCAGAACTAAATTTGAATAGAAGTTTTTTGTGTTTATTATACTACACCAAGCTCAAGCTTTGAATTATTTTGAAGCTGTACATACACTACTCCATAGAAGTATTACATTCACATTTTGTGTTCCTGCTCAATTGTGGCTATACAGTTGGATAGAGTGAAAAATCATTTAATCAAGAATTGATTATTAAGAGAAAAGTCGTGCATTTCTTATGCAGTTTTCAAGTGGTATTAATAACTCGGTCTGATTTAACTTAATTTAAATGGGTTCACAAACAAATGTAATAATCTTTCAATCCAAAATTATATTTTAAGACAAGATTAGATCATTCGTTTAGTGCTACTACTGCAAGTTGTCTTACAAGTCATATGTAGTCATTGAAACATTATACAGACCGCAGTCCTGCGGAGTCGTAAACTCACACAATGCAAGCAGTGACTCAGCGTAGTACTTGAGGAGTGCATGTCAACACTTGATAACTGTAGTCCTCTCAACACTTTCTCTCAACACTCCCTACATGCATACATTGTTGCTGCTCTTCAGTACAACTGAGCATACAAAAAGTGTATCCGTTCTTTGCTTCCTATGATTCTGCCTGCGTTGAATAGGCTATATTTGCTGACATGAGTGCGGGCATTCATTATTCAGTGTGTGCTTTTTGAAAATGTCCACGGTTATGTAAACTACAGAGGTAAAGTCACTGTTTAATTAAAGGTACTGTAACTAGTGTGGCCCATTGTGTCCACTCCAACTGAATACAAGACTTTGTTTACAATAATTAATGAGCAGAGTTAGAAGACTTTTGCTGCTCTATGCATGAAAGGAATTTCAATTTAAAGTAATTTTCTCTTACGTCTCTGTCTTTCTCTCCTCAGGTGGTGTTAGTCTTTGCACTCAGCATCGGGGCCCTTGGTATATACTTTATAGACTCCTCAGAGTAAGTATGAATTTCATGACATATCTTGTGAAATAGCTTTGGCAGCTATGAAATAGTGATGAAATATAGATAAAACTAAGTTTCAGAATACTGAAATGACACTACTTAAGTGTTGCATGCGTTTACATCGGCCTACATAATGTATCTGAATGATAGGTGCACGGGCGTCTTTACTCCTCTCCACATACTGCAATCTCTGAAATGCAAATGCACATATTCACACCCCCACACAAGTACTCACAAGCAGCAATGAACACACATACAGTACACACACACACACACACTCACACACACACATCTGCATTTGAGGATTTTTCAATGGGAGGACTGTCAGTTTCCATGGTAACAGAGACAGGCAGATACCGTACAGTATGTGGTAGGGAGCTTGTTCTGTGTGTGAGTAAGTGTGTGTGTCTGTGTGTATTGTCAGTTTATGCGTATCCCTGGCTGGCAGTCACCCAGAGACAGATTGCAGGGCTGGCATCTCTCCGATAACCACTGCAGCTACTTTCACACCACCCAGACCCAAACTGTACCTTTTAAAGGGACAGTCTAGGATTTGTTTCTCTCTGGTACAGATATTGACTTGTTAGCATTAGCAGTGTCTCCCATGGTCAGACCAAAGTAGTGAGATGCTGCATTTTCAGATAAAAATGAATAGTAGCTACCATGGGAAGCTAAAAATATTTCTCTCAGTCTAGCTTTGATTAGTGATGTGATATGGGAATGGGTTTACGTGTACAACAGTCAACTCAGTAGGAAACACACAAAGCTAATATATTCTATATTTTTAATATATATAAAAATATTTTGCAAGTAGAAAATTACTGTGTGTTATCTTTCCCAGGCTGATTATAATTTAAGGTTTCAACTTTATGTTTGCTGAAGGCAATTCTGCACCTCCTGACTTCAGTAAGGAGAAGCTTCCGTACTAGACGGTTCCCCTGATTTTCACAGTAACTGTGGCTCAGAGTGCACTGATTTTAATTAAAGCAAAAGAGGCGATTTATTCTCTATTGTTTCCAATTATGTAAAAGTTCTTGTTTGTGCCTCTGGCAATCAAATAACCAGAGATGTGTCACCATGTACTACACAGTAACTCTGTGTGCAACTGACTGCACTACGGTATTTCATGCACCGTTGATGTACCAAAATAAAACCTCAAATATTTACTGTAGTGCCTGCGGTTGTGGAATGTTGATTGCAAAGGGACCATAACAAATTGACCATCATACTGCATGATGTTGTTCATATTCACTTCTCTGTTGGATGTTGTGCCGCATGTTATCTTTAAGTAATGGCACTAGCACCCTGCAGTTTGTTTTCACTTTGATACAACATCTGTGAACTTTGAAATTATGTCCCAGAGGGAATTGAGACTCTAAAGGTATATAGACGTAAAATTCACAAAATAAGTGAATCTATAATGAAATCCAACCTGTACAGTCTTATCTTAGCAGCAGTGAGAAATTATTCCTGGCATGAATCCAGTCACCATTTTATACATCAAGATAAAAACCTTTTCTTCCTCATGTACATCTCTATCTTTTATTATATATCCCTCCATTACTCCCCTTGTTTTTTCCCCTCTCTGCCATATTTTTAGCAAAGAAAAGGAGGGTTCAGAGACAAATGTTCTTATTTTCTATATTTCATACTCAGATTATGACTAAGGATGCAAAGTAGTTTCCTTAATAATGATTCACCATGCGAATGATCAAGATTCACATTTAAAAGTAGCAACTGCTGGTGGGGTGTAGGCAACAGGCAGTTATTACAGTAAAAGTGAAAATCAAATCTCCACTATGTCATCAAGGTAAATGACAGCTTTTACCGTGCTATTTGTAATCTTCCTCTTAGTGATGCAAAAAAAACCTGACTGGGAATCGACAGCACATTGTACCACTTAACATTGTACATACATATTTTACACTTGCACACAATGCAGGGTAACATACCCTGCATTGCGTGCCTTATCTATTCACAAGGTTAAAATGCATGTAAATGAGGTCTAGAATGACACCGATCTGATCAACAGTCTGGCCTGACACTTGAGCATGCTACCTTCACAGACAAACATTGCTAAACATTGCAAACACTGTTAAACTATCCACTAGATAACAAAGGATGGTTAAAAGTGTGTATGTTTGCAGAGATATACCGTGCCATAACATCAGATCTGTGGGCTAAAATCAGGGAGAGTAGTTTAAAAACTGTTTTTTGTTCTGCTGCAAAGCTGTTTCTGTATTTCCCCATCGTATCTTGTATGTAACAGTGCAGTTTGAGTGCTTCCCTGAGGCATTGCCCTGATCTTTCTGTGCTCCCATTAAGCTAAGGCCCTCTCTACCCTCATCATCGTGATTAGCTCAAGCTTGTCACTTGAGTGTGCACATCCTCTCAGGGGGGCTACTGATCGACCCAGAGCAGGTTCACCCGACTCTGGTGGCTTTTACATCCTTAACAGTGCCAGGCTTATGTTATAGCCACACTTTCACTTCAACAGCTGGAGCCTCTTAATGTGCTCTACAGCCATTGTTACATGTCATAGAGCCGACCTGCCACTAAATGTGCCGTAACTGTCTATTGAGGAAGACCTATTTTTGTCTCTGCTACAATCTATTTGATGTAATATCTCTCTAATGGCCAATAATATCTGAAATTGCCACCTCAAAATAAGCCAAGATGCATCACATGGGCCATCAGGGTGCTATAGTGCTATAGCCAACAACAACAAAGCTAAAAACTAGCACAACGTCAGATCTTAAATAACTCTTGAAAAAAAAATGTTACTTTAAACTTACATTTCTGTCCATTGTCTCCAAGAACATTCTGCTCTGAGCCACAAATATATACTCCTCTGATATAACCCTATGTGTGTAGGATTGCATGTACATTCACTGCATGCATACATGATCATACTCAAAATTCATGCCCCTATACTCAAGTGCTGAAAAAGCTTTAAAGATGACCTTCTCTCCATCTAGCTTCTTTGCCACTAAATGTTAATGACTGAGGAGATCGATGAGTGCGGATTTATAGCTCACCCTTTTAATGGTAGTAATTACTCCACCAAACATTGAGGGTACAGACTCATGAACTATTGAAGCTCAGTGGTTCACTTTCCCCCTTCTCTTCCAAACTGCCTTTTTGGTCATTGTATGAAGTCAACATCATTCGGAAATTGTCTGTGAAAAAGGCAACAGTAATGGGAAGGATTGTGGTCGTGGTTATGGTTCCCTGTGCGAAAAAGAGACATGTGGCGGGATAAGTGCATGCGGGCTGGACCTTGGGAGGTTGGAACTGCACAGTGGGCTTTTATGTCTACTTCAGTGAAGCAGGGTAGCCCCTTGGGGCAAAGACGCACACACACACACACACACACTGGGTAAAATACTGAAGAAAATGTACCTTTTTGGCTATGCTCCAGTGTCCCAGGAGCTGTTTTGTTTCTAGCCTTCGACAGGTGGGGCTTTCCTAGCAGGAGCTCCGTTGGCCAGTATTCTGCAGCAAAGATCCCAGAAAACACAGCTAATCCTTTTGTGGAAGCAGGTAGACAGTTTGAAAGGAGGGAATTGTTAATTGGCTGCTCTTCCAGTTGAGCACAGAGCTTACTAGTCATTGACTTGGCCACCATGTGGTTGTTAAGACGGTTGTTAAGAAGAATTTATTTATTTTTTTAATGAATGGAAATGGATATGTAGCTTCACTAAGAATGACCACCCATCTATTTGTTATAACAAAGCGGTTGTGTTTGATAAGTCACTTCCTTTTTCTGTTCCTCTGTAGCAGGCTTCACTAGCCAAACTAATGCTATTTTGGTGATATTTTCGATGGGAGGATACTGCGTCCTCTCCAGCCCACATCTGAATCTGCTTTAATACCTTGGCTCATCCCTCATCCTTCAGCCCTTTCTTGTCCCTCCTCTGTGCTCCCATGAAACAAATAGAGAGGAATGTAGGACAAAGTCTCTGCAGGCTGCTCTTAAAGGGATGCCCTTGTTCCTGCTCCACTTCTGTTTCTATTTCTCGAGTCTCTCGATCCCTCCCTGCCACACATACAGACTTTTGCATGCACACACACTTGCATAGTCACGTTAACTTGCAGGAGCAGACACATGCACACAAACACAATTTGGTCTCTGTCTAAGAGGCCTCATAAGCAGTGGCCTGCGCCTGTAACTCTATCATTAGTGTGCGATCAATGTCAGCACTGAAAAAAGAAACAGTGCCTACTGACTAATTAATGGGGTAAGGTGAGAAATATGGCTGAGCAGTGAGACAAGCTTGGCAGACATTGTGGGGATGATGGGTAACCTATACTGTATAGGGACCTTTCTGTCTTGGGGTGTTAGGTCTGAATTGAGTACTTGCGTTTCTGCGTGAATCCGAGAAGAACACCTTATCATGAGAAGACTTAAGTCATAGTTCACATCAGTCTAAGTGGCTTTAAATACACAAAGTGAGGCAGTAATGCATTACTAATTTCAAAATTAAGTATCCAGCAATTTTCTAGAATTTCCTCCGTTTCATCACTTCTCCCCACACCTTTACGGAGATGTTCTCACTCTAAATGAGGGGGTTATTATCAACATTTGCTCTGAAAAAGGAGAGAATATGAAATGTCAACATCACACTCATAGATAATTAGGTTTTCTGAGTGTTATGGAACTTTATGATTATGAAGCCTCTCCCTGTAGACTACAAAAATTAAGCTTTTTAATTGCTTTTGATATCTTAACATGAGCTGAGGACGGTTTTAACAACATCCTTTGGAGTGCTTAGCTCACATGAGGTGAAGCTGAACATTTGTGTGATGGTATAACATGTCAGCCCCAAAGTATTATTTTAATAAGAGTGAAATTACCCTGGCTGTCACTCTATCTGGGAAATGCAGATTCAGTGCACGGAACACTGATTGAAGTCTAATGAAAGAAATTACCAGGAGAGATTAGCCAAGTTGCTCTGCAATTTGATATTTTTCTGGCACCGGTGTATGCTGAGTGGTCCAACTTCTTTGTTTAGCAAAGTCACCATGGCAACGTAAAGGCCATTTGCTGTTGCAGTCGCCTGAAATCCCCTTAATGCTGAGTGGAGGGGCTATTTTTAGACCACAGCATGAACACAACACGAGACACTCTCAAAACATTCGCTTAACTTAATAAACCCCAGATGAAATTGAAATGATTTAAGTTCCTTTGTGGCCACAGTGTCAATTCATGTCAACTCTTTCACTGATATTCATCAGATCAATATTTTAATCCAAAAACACAGATATCATTTTATGACTGTTACCAAATGTTGTTTTGATTCATGCCAATGTAATTACTGCATTCCACTATTATTATTATAATTTTAGACTGCAACTGGACCTCATATGTAATAAATAATAACAGCATGAAAACATGTAATTTTGTACCACCCATCGTGGTTACCAAATGGTTTTGCATAATTATGCATATTGCAAAATGCTTCGTTAACAGTTCTCATGAGGAGCCCATGGATCATGCACATCATGGATCATGCACATCATGGATCATGCACATTTAACAGTAGCTCAGTGTTTGAATTCCTGGATTTCTACACAATCTTTCTGTGGGTTTACTTTGTTTTTAATATGTCAATTTATTTTTCTGCTGATTGAAGGTTATTTTACACGAGGAGCTGATTAAATTAGAATAAATAAAACTACCAACTTTATTCACTTATTCACTTTACACAATATTAATCAGTGCTGACAAGGACGTTTCTTTTGCATATGACACATAACCACAGTTCTGATCTCTTAATTCATTTGCATTCAAAAGAAGGGATGATGTGATGTGTGTATGTTTTAGCTATTGCACTGTAACAGTGGCTTCTGAATTATTCATTATTTTTTTACATTGCTGCAAACATTTACTCTCTCATGTCAATGTTATTGTATTTTGGAGCATACTGTATGAAGTTGTGGTTTATATTAGTATTACAGTCTACTCCTTTGAGCTTGGGGATGTAAGTCTTTGTAGAGGAAATGCTTTAAGCAGGATACAAGTCATTTGCATTGAGATGAAAATTTTGTTATCTATTATTAGCCTCCCTGGAGAGGTTTTATTTGTCCGTTGCCCTTGTAGGTGAAGTATTTCTTATTTTAGTAATGGTGCCTTGACCTAAATCAGTCATTAAAGTACCAACCTGGCCTTCTTTCAGCTTCACAGACCCCTCCCTGCTTTGTCCTTTACACGTACATGCACTACTCTCAGGAGAAATGCTGCAAGTGCGCCAGACATTCAGTTATTGCACTCAGATTACATTCTAAATGGATTCATACTTTTCTGGTTGGGTTGTGTATTGATTATATGGGGTGACTTGAATACTAATAAATGAGACTATGAATATGTAACTACCTTCTAAGATGAGCTTACTAGAGCAGTAAGGCGAGGAAGATTTGTGAGTTATGAAGAATGACTCAGATTTGGTGTGAGCATTAGTCAAGCAGGCAGCAGTATGTTGTTGTTACTGTTTTCTCAGGGGGGCAACCTTGCTGTTGCTCCTGCAGCTATCCAAGGTCATGTGCAGGCTAACGAATGGCTGGCTCCTGCTGACTGACTAAAGGTGTTCAGGGCTATTTTTAGAACATCATCATGAGCATACTCCTTTGCCCTTGTGAACAAATGAGTTTTACCTTTCTGGTTGAGTTCTTGGTCAGAGGCGGTTAACGTGGGGAAACATTTCAGATCCTGAAATAGACATAGATGCTCTGCAGCCTTCCCTCGGGCAGTCGCTGTTCTCATGTGTGTGCCTGCATGTAAGCGCATGTGTGTATGTTAGTGCTCGGCTTTGTAATAGGCAGAGTCGGATTAGTGTGGTGCAGGCAGGCATTCACCAAGTGAAAAACATAAAGAGACTGGAGTTTATCACTGAAGCTCAGGAATCTCCAGGCAGTTTTCATGTGGCCCAAAACCAGCATTGCATGCTATATATACATACATATGAGACAAATATTGTTCTGTATTTCTGGGAGCTTGGTCCCCCTCACTCTCTGTCACTTCCACATCTTCCCCTCTTCCTCTTTCTCTCCCTGTGACTGCCACTATCTCCCTTCTCTCTCTGTCTCTTTTTTTTTATCTCCCTGTGTCTTGCTGCTGTATTTCTTTCTCTCTTTCCCCTCTCTCCCACTCTTTCTCTCTCCTCTTCCTGTCAGGCAGGATGGTGTAACACCAGACTGTGCCAGGGCTTAAGGAGTAATAAGAACTGTGGTGGGCAGATCTATTTTCTGCAGGACATTGGCAGCGTGTGACCAGGAATCCCTTGTGGTTGTTGGGTGTGAAGTGACATTGGAAGCAGGAATCAGGATGGCGTCTTATGTTACATTCTCTTTGTGTAGGAAAAGAGACACAGATAGTGGAACACCAAAATAATATTGAATTCCAATACAATAACCCTGTAATATAGTACTCATTTGAGAAGCTTATAATGCTCAGTTTTCGTGAGGAGGTGAGTGAACTCTGATCGCTGGTTGTACGGTTGGAGGTGTCGACACCGACATTCACATTGAGCACATTATGTCCTGTACCGACACCGACACAACGTTGGCACTGGACATTTGCTACTGTATCATCCAGGATGAGCTATATTTGAAGGGACTATTGCATCGCATATCATTATAGCATCATCACCTTTTAAAATTGCAAACAGTTAGCAACATTGCTATTTATTTGGAGACATGTTTTTTTGCCACCTAATAAAAGCAACGCCAGTTCCTGAATGAAATATCTGTGTCTGAAGCTGCTTAATGTCCCTCTATATTTCCTGTCTGTTGGCTGCCTGCTGTGGTTGGAAACAAGTCGATGAAAGCTGTGAGATTGAAGTAAAACAGTCGAGTTGTAAAATCAAGACAGTGAGCTGAAGGGAAGGTAGAGGTAAAATGAACTGCGGCGTTGAATGATGAATTCACAGTGGGTTTGTCACTATGAGTGACACCTTTCACATTACACATCTCTTCAAGTCAAGTCATTTTTCCATTGTCTTTAGAAAACTGAGATAAAGAAACTTGGGAATATGGCTTTGATGGTTGCAAAGAAAAGATGGCTTACTATTGAGCTGTCTGTGTGTACGTGATGAGTCATTGTTCTACTCATACAGTAGATCTAATTCTGTCTTTCTTTGCTCTATTTGCTTCTTTGTATGCAGACTTGTGTTTGGAAGTATTTATCTTCACACAGGATACAGTCAAACATTATGACTTGTCATATATATAGTAACTTGTTTTTTTTGTTTTTTTTTACCTTTCAGTCCACATTGCCATTTTTTGTGGTTTGAAGAACATTTAGCCGTTCCACATTAATAGACTGTGTGAACCTCTTTCAGCCTGTACTTAATGATTCATTATCAAATAATGATGTTAAAAATGATGAAATTAAAATGAGCAAATTCAAGACAAATTCATTGTACTGCTTAGTCCTTGCTGTACGACACCATGCTCTCTCTGTGTTATTGAGAAGGCTTTGGGTCATGTGATGGTAGACAAGCGGTTATTCAGAATTAGGCCAAAGCTGGGCCCAAGGGGAAATGCCACAGTGACCACTCCAAATGGTGTCCTCAGTGTGCACCATCTGTGTGTGTATGTGCTCATATGTGCTTATAAATCTACTCGTATTTGCGTTTATGCATGTGCATTCTCTTGCACAAAGGTCTGTTGGTTTTTAGCTGTATTGGGAGTGAGGACACATGAGCTTCAATGTGTAGTGTGTAGGAATGCAACGATGAACCGATTTCACTATTAACCACAATTTAAAATGTCACAGTTTTAGTACTGTAAACTGTTTTAGTACGGTGTAAATAAACGGTATCCTCTCAAGGGCACCTGAATGAAAGATGTTTCCTTACTTTATTTTTTACTAAATTGATATAAAAAAATTATTGTGATCAAATAAAACAAATTAATCAATTACAATTGTGAAACCATGACACTGTTGTTTTTCCTCAGATGATAATTATACCATCCAAATCTATAATTGTAGCATATTTATTAGTGTGTAGAAGGCCAGTCTCAACCTGGAAACTATATTGATACACAATGACATTTTATCATCTGAGGCAAATTTGTGTATCCTTTGGCTGTATGTCTGATTTATGATGGGTTTGTTTTAACATGCCTAGAGAATCACAAGGAGAAATGCCGGTGGAGAGTAAATAATTGAGTATTTAGGCCAGATCAATGTCAAACCCTCGGAGGGGTCACAACTGAATTAACCTCTGTCTGATGGCACCGTGTGAGAAAACGCCTTTCAACCAAATAAAATCATTTTCTAAAACAATTGCTGCATAAACCAGACTCGTTCTAATCATCTTGGACATGGTCCAGGGCTTTGCGTCATTTTAAAGAGCACATCAGTCCTTAGGATATGCTCGAGACAGACCATGCACTAGTAGTTGAGTCATCCTCTTCTCTGGCACGTCTGCACTCTATAATGGATCTTGTGATGAAATGTTTGATGTTAACTGGAAGATGATTAAACCTCACTCCTCTCTACCTCTGGAGTTTCTCATTATGCATAAACTCTATTCCGGATCTCACACTGGGCCTCTATGGGCTCCATGCATACAAATGTATACTTAAATGATTAATTTGACCATATGGGACTTGAAACTGTGTACTCTTGTAATGGCCATGTGTGTGTTCCCTTGTCAGTCTATACATTCCCAAAGGTCTCCCTATATAGGCAGTCAAACCATAATGCATATTCATGGTTTTCCCACAGTGGGATTTCATCATTACGTGATAGCAAAATGCTATAGGCCTGTGACCAAGTGAAGAATGAGAAGAGCACACTGCGTATTATAGCTTTTGTTGAGAGCACCCACTAGCTAATGGTTAATCATCACAAGGTAAACATGAAGATGGATTATATGACAGACCAGAGGGATCACGACTCATTTATCATCATCCGCCTTCTTTAAAGCAATACCGCCTAGCTATTTCACTCTGTTAAATGAAGAGAGCTATGCGGTCTCTTTTCTCTGTGTGGAGTTTCTGTCAAATGGAAGATCTGTTGGAATATTTTTTTGTTTGACACACACTGAATAATTTATGAATTCTGAATGTACCGTCACATCAAAGCAACCGCTCTTAACTTCCAATTTCAGTTTATTTCCAGCTGTTTTCATATTTGTGGGGTTGACTCTACAGCGAGGACTTTGATCTTGGTCTGTGACGGTCTAGGGCAGAGAGGAGGAATTGCAATGGCAAATCACTAAACTGGTTAATACCTATATCATTAATACCAATTTCGTAATGATGTTTTTGAACCCATATTTTTATGAAATACATTTTGATTCACAGAGGTTTTCTGGGTAGCTATAGGAATATTTAATAGCAAGGATCGTCAGTACCATTTGACCTTGACAGCTTCAAGCTGGTTGTTGTTACTATAGAACAGTTTATTATCAGTCCTGTGAGCTGAATGGAAGAAAGGCAATCAGGATGAGGCCTTATATACATGACTGTGATAATAATCATTTTAAAAAAAGGACGAGGTACCGTGTACAATTATGATTATCCTGGTATGTAGGGATGAGCAAAGCCAAATGGTTTTTTGGCATGAATCATGTCACGATGATGGGATTGTATCTTGTTATTTTTAACCAGATTCTGTGATTGAAGTCCAACTGATTAAAAACTCATAAATAAAAGTTTTGTTTTGTTCTTCCATCTGATAGAACAGCAGAATACTGTTCGTCACATTTGGCATCAGTTTAATTTGATTTTTGCAATTTCTAAGAAAATTGCATATTTGTTTTAATATTGGGATATTGATTTCACCCATTATCTACAGTAGTAACATTATAAGCCTAGAAAATGAGGGGAGGTCTTTAGAAATGTCCATATATGTGTTTAATCTTTATTATTATCTTATTTTATTATTGTATTAATGCTTCTTTTCTCTCTTTCTCTGTTTTCTAGTCCTATAGAATCCTGCCAGAACTTCTACAAAGATTTCACGTTACAGATCGATATGGCCTTCAATGTCTTCTTCCTTCTTTACTTTGGCCTGCGGGTAAGTTGGCACATATGCATACATGCTCCCACATAGAAACAAGAGTACACTCATTCACTCATGCATGCATTTGTATACTGACATACATTTTCAGACATGCCGTTAAACATACACAATATGCACACAGCCATGTAGGAAGGCCATCGTTTTTTATGCAATGCGATCTTCAGCATCCTGCAAAAAGTTACTTTTATATTTTTATGATGAATAATTTAAGTCATTTAAGATCCCACATTTTCACGGGATGATCAACGATGCTTACACATACGCAGACACCAACTAAGTCACCTACGAATACTCACACAGCACAACTTTAGATTATACTGACATTAATGTCGCTAGTATGGTTGTCATGCCAGAGCAGCATTCCAGCGGTGGAAATGCAAGCCTGACATCCTGAATGAATAAATAAATAAACTTATAAGCTGCTTACCCCACCAACCATTCGCATGACTCAGCAAGTGGGGTGAAGCCTTTGTCATTCCATACAGTATGTCAGCAATGCCAGAGGAAGACACAGCATGCAGTTTGTATGGTGGGATGTGGTGGTGTTTTGTATAAAATCTCATTTTTTTTAAAGTCGTCATATTGAAGGCCGTCACTGTTTCTTTTGACAGTTTATAGCAGCCAATGATAAGCTGTGGTTCTGGCTGGAGGTCAACTCAGTGGTCGACTTCTTCACTGTTCCTCCTGTGTTTGTCTCTGTCTACTTAAACAGAAGCTGGCTTGGTAAGTCTGCATGTCCGTTTTAAGCAGTTTCTTTAAATATCACCAGTTTCATAAATATATTTTCACTATATAGCCTTTTCTTTTCATATTTTTCTCAACTTGTTGTGGTGTTGTTGCAAGGGGGGCTCAAATACAGGACATAGACATAGAGGTGTGGAAAAGTTATGAAGATTTATGGCAAGGTCCGGGGAATGTAGGTGCAGTGGAGATGAGATGAAGGCTGGTGGGGCTGAGGACTGATGGGCAGGTTGGTGGCTGGCAGGAGAGACGCAGGGATAGCGGACAAGCAAGCTGGCAGGAATGTAATGAGCTTATGGCTCAAGGAGAAGCAGTGAGCACAAGCAAAAACTCCAATTCTCAACAAAATACTAGACCTTCAAGTGGCCTAAGAACACAAGTCTACCGCAATAGCCGAGTCAATGATCTGGCAGTGGATGTGAGGGAAGCCTGGATAGAAAAGCTGTGAACTAACAAGCTGATTGAAGCAGAAGAGCAGGCTGAGCATGTGAGGTAAATGAGCCGCAATCAGGAGGGAGCTGGGAGAGCGCCAGTAAGGGAAACCACACCCACCCACACACACACAAACATACACACAGACAGAGACTGACATACAGACAGGAGAGCACTGGGAACACAAGGAAGGGGAAAACACTGGAGGCACAAACATGGCTGTGACACAAGTCCTCAGTCCTACCACTCCTCTTTCCCCATTTCCTTTTTTGCCCTCTATCTTTACATGTCACCACTCCTTTTATCACTCCCTATCTCTCCCTGTGCCTCCCAATCCCCCTTATGTCTCCCCATTACTGGGAGTGTGTCTCCGAGGTCCTTTTGCTCTGGGCTGTAGTCAACTTTCCCTTATCATTGAAAGTGACAGAGCTGGGTTCTTCTGATGTTTCAGGGAACACAGACACAGCCCGATGGATGGGCCTAATGGGAGTGAAAGTGACTCAGAATCAGGCTGAGGTTCTGTGTGTTTGTGTGCGCACAGACTCATTGGTAATTGCCTTGTTGAGGCGTTGCACCTGGAATACCTCACAGTGGTCCATAACTGCCATCTAATGAGCTCATTCAGTCTCACACAAAAAATGCAGATGCATGTGTTATCCTCAAACACATACACACACATACACACTCTTACATGAGCAGACTGGAAAACACCCTAACCTGCAATATGTAGCGACCTACTTTTCTCAGTGCGTGCAGAGTATTGTGGCCTAAATTACACTGCAGTAAAAGAGTTTCTTTGTAGCTTTATTCTTTTTGGGTGCACTACTCTTATACTTTTGAAACTACAACGCTGCCATACTTAATTTCAGAAACTCAGCTGAATGCTAATTCAATGTTTATCTTAGCATGGCATTAGACCACCAAGACTGTTGCCGTTTTAATAAAATTAATGATGGCTGAATTTAATTTAGCTGCTTTATTTTTTAAGGGTTCTGGTATTTTACGTACTGGCTCACTGTCACACTGTCATGACTTGATGAGACTTGTGAACAGAATGGAGCCATAGCTGTTAAGGCTATTAGTGACAACTGTGATTTTTGTTTTTTATACTACAGAACTGTCCTCTTCAAACAAATCAGAGACTGCACCAACCTGTCTACAACTAATGAATTGCTATATATATATGATTAATAATGATTTTCAAGAAAAATATTCACTCGCTTTGCAAATGTAAGAATATAATGAAGACAACGACTTGGCATTTGGATACCTGTTACAAGCATTTTCAAAAATGTTCTTATGTGTTTGACATCACATAGACCGAATGATAACTAAATTAACTGAGAGAAGATCGTTAATAATGAGAATGATCATAAGTTGCAGCCCTAGTTTAAATAATCTTTCTAAACTATTAGCTTGTTTACAACCTATATGATTGGTCATTGTTCATTTCTGTTGGACTCGCATGTCATGTTGCCCAAGTTCCCAGATCTCAGCAGTTTCTTTAGTTACATAATAGTGCTGTAATAATTGATATAAATGATGGCCCAAACAGCGAAAATAACATCCAAGTTGCAATAAATCTTAATTCATTTTTTATTACATGATATAAACTAGTCACGCTGTCTATGCTATCAGAGATTCATGAATGTCGACCTGTCTCTGCCTTGTATCCTGTAGTGCACGTCCGCGTTTTTACATGCCTCACTGGAATCACTAAATCTGTGAAGTAATATAAAACTATGAAATTCTGAAGCTGTGTAATGAATTGGATATGGCCAAGTAATCCCGTTAGCGTTATTCATGGCATGAGGTGTCCTCATCTCATCCCCAGAAAACCATTGGTGTTAGGGTCTTGATGAGGATGATGAAAGACTGTGAAATGGTGGTCTGGCAGCCGCCTGACATTCTGCAGTGAATAATTACCTGTGATCGTTAAATATCCTGCATCTAGTGTCAATGTAGAAAGAAAACACTCATTTACATACAATACAGCTGCAGTGTGAGTTGTGTATAAACAGCAGTTAAGAGTGTTTTTTTAGAGATGCCCTAGATTCTAGAGCTATTAATACGCCTTCATTTATTTTATATCATCTCCTTAAATTATTAGAGCATGTTTATTTTTGCAGTGTTGGACATTATAACAGAACTCCCATTGGCATAACTTCAGTGTATTTTTACTGATGGTGTGCATGTCCATATGTTAAAGGATACATAAAGTGCTGCAAAGACTCAACGTTATAAAATTAACAGTGTGTAAATCTGCAGTAGGATATGGTGTACCCTAACAGGCTGCTGAATACTAATGGGGCACTGAAAGTGTCTGTTAATATTCAGGCTCTGAGGAGGCAGGACAGAAATCACAATTAGCTGCTTATATCCTGTATTAATATGAAAATTAGGACATACAGTACAATGTTGTGACAGGTAAATGAGTGCAGTTAATCAGTATAAGAGTCTCAGAAAACAACAAGATATAGGGCCTTATTCCTGATCTGCTTTCAGATGGTAACTGATGAATAAATTACATTCCTAAGTACGATAGCCCCTATATGTCTTCATGCACTTCCGCTAGGTTGACAGGACCATAATGGTTTTCGTAATGATCAATAGACTAATCCATAATTTGTGCTACTTTCATTTAGTTAAGTGTATATACTGTCCCTTAACAGGCTTTGTTAGAGGAAACCAGGGTAGGACCTGTACTGTGCTGCTCATTCCCAGTGGATTGCTTCATCTTTTCTTTCCGTTCAGGGCTGAGGAATACACACCACACAGCCAGTGTACAGTAATACATCATAATTATACTACCTCTTGATTCACTCTTTCAGCTGTGGTCCTGCATGAGAAGACTGTTGGAGATCCACTAGAGGTGTACTCCAATTCTAAAAGTCTAATAGGGGTTCTGGCCTGTGCCGTGTGGTAGTACGCTTGCCGGCTCTGTGCCCGTGGAGCTATATGCTGAATGCATTTCAAGTTATGTTCTCCCTGCCTCTGCAAATTGGACATTGATTAAGAGGAGGAGAACGACGTGCGGCTAATGCAAGAGGGCTCGAAGAGTCTTTTCTTGGAAAAAGGAATTAATCTCCTTTTAACTACTTGAACTGAGCATTGCTCCCAAGAGAGTATTAGTGGCGTAGCATTAACATATGACTGCCTGAAAGATGCTATTTGCTTGTGTCTACTGAGCCCCAACTGTCATCCTCTGCCACTTAACTTCACATTTTCTTTAGTCATTGAAAACCAAAGGGAACTGAATAACATGTAGCACCATGAGCTTATTCTAAGATAATTTTACGGTATAAAGTGTTTTCATTGAAGTACAGTTTCTTATTTTATGGTAGCAGCCTAACTGTTGATGTTAAGCTGCACTGGTTTTTAGAATATACTGTAGTATCCTTCAGAGGTGGCTTTGATTCTAACTTACTACTGCCTCCCAGTGGCGCTTTATTAGACTGTTTGTAGATCCCTTATAGAATAACTGGCATGGGCAGAAGTGCATCTGTGTTATATGGTACTATAGTCGCTGGCAGGAAGCCTCCATTTACATTCAGGGGAGGGGAACTAATTTGTGGGAAATGTTAGCCTCTTTGCTGTAGCAAGCCTCCTCACGTGTCATTGTATCTCATGTTCGCATTACAGTACAGGCAATAAGCTGAGTTAGAATTACAGTCAAGCAATGATGTTACATGTATACGCTAATGCACTTTGCTGTCTGTCCAGCATGAATGTCCAGTAAGAACCAGTTCTTTGTAGCAGTGTGTGTGTGTGTGTGTGTGTGTGTATGTGTGTGTTTAGCACTGCGTGGCATCATATAATCTAATCCTGGCTGGCTCAACTGTCAGTATTATCCTAGATGAACCATCCCAGACTACTGATTGATAAAAGGTCCCAGTAGGCCGCTCTGCCAGAACATGTGACAGAGAGATCGTGATCTGGCTCGCAAAGCCTCAATGAAGCAAGAATGGTGCACAGACCAGAAAAAAACCCTTTTTGAATGAGCATCTGGCTGGCTGACACTTGTGCAAGAGGCTTTGGCATGTGTGGGAAAGAGATTTTCTCATACATGAACACGTGTTCAAGGGGGCAGAATTTCATTGAGAGTTTTTCAACACATGGATGCACAAACACACACAACCAGTGTATTGACTTACAGTACATTCATTCTCTTTTCACAATGATATTTGTCCCCACTTGGGAGGTGAGTCCTAAGATGTGATGATGTAAATAGATATGTGTCGCACAAAGTGTTGAATTCATGACACACACACACACACACGCACACAGATTTACAGTACAACACAAACACAGATGCTTCACACTAATTGAGAAAAATGAAGTCTTTAGCAGCCTCCATCACAGCATTGCTGGGTGTTTTGGTAGAATGTCTGTATATAATAGTCTGTATATAATATTTGTCGAGCAGTTGCTGATGTTATTTTTTACTCATCTCTGTATATGCTTCCAACACAGAATTTTACGCAAGATATCCAATCTAACAAATATACATATTCCAGGACTGAAAAGGAAAATCTTCCTGTACATTACCTGTCATTGACATAGATGTTTTCCTTTACTTTCAAGAACGTTTTGCTGCAAAATATGAGCACACAAAACACAAATACACACTTTTGCAAAGCATAAATATTATTCATGTTGTCCTATCCTAGATGTTTTTTAAATTCAACATTACCTGAACAACATGTCTTTGCTTATTCACCAGAGCATTCCCCAATTTGACTTACACAGACATACACATCTACTTCAGTGTAGCACCATAATAAATGTTTTACACTCTGCTGTAACCAGTGGTGAAAGAACTACCTTGATCTCTTTCTTAAGTAAAAGTAGCAATATGACAATGCAAAAATACTTCTCTGTCCACCACAGATTGGAACTATACAATTTAATAGACTTTCATGTAGTAGTGGAGTTTTTTTCAACAATGTGTAGTCAAGAGAAATCGTATAAATGGGTACAATGCTGCAAGTCTGTCCTACTTACACATACAAAATGACATTAAGTAGTGATGTGCAGAATGTTGAAAGGTAGCTTGAGACAGAAGTTGCAACCTTATGTAGTTTGATTGTTGGATTGTCGTAGAAAGTTTTGTAGATGAAGCTCTTTGAAGCATACGATTTTGTGCTACTAACCTGTTTAAAAACCTTTCATGCTCACATAGAATTTATGTGAGCATAAAAGGATAAAAGGTTAAGGTTTGAACTAAAGAATAGATCCCCAATTTAGCATAAGTTTTTCCACATTAGACAAAGTCAGATCTTTCTATAGTTTACACAACCCTAGCCCTGGATTGTACAATACCAGGAGCTCATTGTTATAGTTACGTTTCCCTGTGGAAATGGGACACTCATTTTCAAGTCAGGATTATTGTTTTTGTTCTGTATTATTTTTCACTTTATCTTCATCTCTGCTAATCCCTGGCAGTGTTTTTAGACTTTTTTTTTTTTTTTTAGAAAAAAGGTTTGATGCAGCTGGGTGTTTATGAAGACAAAGCTTCACAAGGGTTAATAGTAAAGCACTAAAAGGGAGAAAGGTAAATCTGTTTGGGTTTTGAGGATTAAAGGCACTGTAACAAAATGAAAAAGAAAAGCCACCTATATTAGAGCTGACATTTTGCACACAGAGACAGTCCTTGGCAAGACAGTCATCATTAGACAAACAGTACTATTCTAGCTGTCTCATCCGTCTGCAGCAGTGACCACAGATTTAACAGTGTTTGGAGGTGTTTGCTTTACAAGAAACTGTTTGCGTTGGTGGTGCGATATCAAGGAAAATCAGCTTTTTACAGGATAGTAAAAGTCAGATTTTTCTTTTTTTTCCGCTTTCACTTGGAATTATCTCTTGTCATTTTCCTGGAGTTACTTTTGAAAGTCTAGGTCTTAAATATTTTTTGGCTCACCGATTTTGGAAATTAAGTCAAAGGAACTCCTTGGACGGAATTAAGTTTTAAAACAATGATTCCTCCAAAGCTGCTTGTGTACCGGCGTACGCACAGTGATACTAATTTGGAGACCCTCAGAGAGACGCGGAGGCGAAAGAAGTCCTGTGGCGATCTTTTTCAGAATGGGTACAGGGTGAGACAGGGCCATCATGGACAAGAAGAAAAGGAAGGGCAGACGGGACTGTATCATTCAGTGTGGTCCTGTTTAGGCATCCTCTGCAGCTGGGGTAAGGGTGTTAGTTTCAGTGTACACACATACAATATCCGGAGGTGTGCCGTGAATTTGTTTGAATTTATTCATCCAGATCTTGGTGACAGGCATGTGGGCATTGTCTTCTACTTCTAAACCGATTGTAGAGAGTTCATATCACACAAACTGACAAACACACACATGAGCATGAGCACACACATGTTCCATGAGATCATGTTATGTAATAAGACAACGAGGCAGGTGTCACATTGTTCCATAATCCCTCAGCGAGCTGCTCTTGGATACAGGTCATGTAAAGTAGGCCACATAATGTTCCTCCTAACTTGTTTGAATGGAATAATTCCAACACATCATCTTGAATTTAGTGTTTCTGTGCGTCTCACAGGTTACATTATGCAACATATGGTGCTGCTTATAGAGCTGCAGAAAAAAACATTTGTATCATCTGACTGAATCACTCATATATGTTATTTTTCTCCGCTGTCACTGTAAGGATGTTTTAGGAAACAACTCGCATATGTATAAATGCATGTATATGAGTCTGATTGATGCTGGTCTCTCCCTTTATGTGTCTCTGTCTTATTCTTTTTCTCACAGGTTTAAGATTCCTGAGAGCGCTAAGGTTGATACAGTTCTCGGAAATCTTACAGTTTTTGAATATCTTGAAAACAAGGTAGGAATTAAACTTTATTTATTCATTCATGATTTATCAGTCGCTTACCTTTATATTAAACTACAGGTCTTAAGCATGTGCAGTATGTTTAAGTTAATAATCATGTGTGTATGTATGCAGACTGTCAATGGGATTTTATTGATATGCCCACAATGTACAGTATTTACATATCTACTTTTCTCCTTGTAAAGGTTATTTTGATACGTCAGGCTAGGTCCTGTTGTTGTTGTTTTTCTTCTTCTTCCCAGCAATTCCATCAAGCTTGTGAACCTGTGTTCCATCTTCATAAGTACGTGGCTCACAGCTGCTGGATTCATACATTTGGTAAGTGGACAGATGTGAGAGCCAGTGGGGTCTAGTGATTAATGAGCCAGTAAGGAAGGTAACCGACTAACCAGCTGGTACACTACAACTATGACACATCACTTTTCAAAATCTAATAGTCTAATTTATTATTGTCTAAGAATTAGCTGACTAAGGAATTGCAAGAAAGGATACTGTAATGACATTTTTCTCCCGAGTAGAGATGCACTGATCCAACTAGTGATTTCAGTAAATTAATAATGGTATATGCCAGTGAATGTACTGACCCGATAGCAGTGCTCAATTTTCTAAATATGAAATCTGTACACCTTACTATATGGAACCATTGGAGTCACTGATCAGAAATCACCCAGTACTTCACTTAATTATAAGCAGTAAACTGACACTCAGTAATCATCACTTTTTTGCGTTTGTAAAAAGCAGAACATTGCATTGTGGGATGTTAACGTTATGCAGTTTTATCTTTAAAGTTTTGAGAACACTATATACACACACTGGGATGCTAAAATAAAATGGTGGTGAATATAGTGCACAAAAAACTAAATAAGGAGTCACTTTGGACACATTGTTGAGTTACCTGGTCCCCAAGTACTCTAGGACACTGAAACTATAGTTTCCCCAGTTCATGTCTGGCCTGCTAACCTTTATTGTATGCCTCCACACTCCCCTTGTTTCCTGTCATTTTCTACTGTCAGACTGTTTAATTAAGGCAAATCATTTCAAAACAATCACTGATGCAGAGTGTCAGACTCTTTCATGCAGCATAAACATGTTGTGTATTTGTAGCTCTGCTCAACAACTCAGTGCAGCACTAAACTGTTTAACCACTAGATGGTAGCCTAAGCTCAATATAGAAAGTATCACTATGACTCAGGGAAGTGTAACGCATGAGCACTTGTAGCTGGATTTAATCAAACTTGATTAAACAGTTTCTGTACTGTTTACAAATTGTTGGTTAGAGTCTTCTCTAATTGTCCTTCCTTCCCTCTTTCATCTTCATTTTAGGTGGAAAACTCAGGGGATCCTTGGGAAAACTTCCAGAATTCCCAGTCACTTTCCTATTGGGAATGTGTCTATTTGCTGATGGTGACTATGTCTACGGTGGGCTACGGGGATGTCTATGCAAAAACCACCTTGGGGCGCCTGTTTATGGTCTTCTTCATCCTCGGCGGTTTGGTAAAATCAGACTTTTCTTTCTCTCCTGACTCCCCTTATCCCCTCCTACATCCTGCCTGACCCCATCAGTAGATGACAATGATAGTTGACATGATAAATTGATGACAAAATGAATTTAAATACTTTGATTATTATCTGTATTTATGATGTTTCAGCTTAGTGCTCTTTTTCAAATGTTAGAACTATGTTGCCTGTACCAGCATATGTTATTTCTTTGTCATAGTGTAACTGTATCCTTCTGTTTAGCCTGCTGTATCTTGTCTACTGTAGTTACAGTACTATGTGCTCCTTTGTCTCCTGCCCTCATGTGTCATTCCTGTATTTGATTAGAGTATAAGCTCATGTCTGATAATGTTGTTATTGTTCTCTTAAAAGCAGTTGCGGTTTCAGGACACCCCTCCTCCCGTGTCTCTTCCCACAATTCCAACAAACACAGGGGCAGGGGGATGAGGCTTAGGCCAGCCTGACTGTTACCATAGCAACAGCAGCCTCCCACTCCCTTTCTACCTCTCACCTTCCTCTGATGTAGGGTCCTGTTGGGCTGCCTCTAGTACAGTAACTTAGACACAAGCATGCATGGGAGCACACACCTGTGAGCACTCACATGCTGAAGACCTCCTCCTATCTTCTCTTACAAAAAAAAAAAAGAAGGATCTAGCCAAATCACCGTTACTGTGTTCTGTATTTGGACAGCTATCACTGTGTACTGATGACCTGCAGCTGTGTGGATTTGTGCCGTGTTGTGGCCATGGTGATAGGTTGTGTTTTTCTCAGTGCTGAGAGCTCTGGAAGTCTTTAGACTAGTACCTCAGTCTGCTTCCTATCAGCAGCAGTGGCTAAATAATGACTTCAGGCTGGAGATATTTTAAAGCCAGGGATCATATTAAACTCACGTCATTTCACATTATTCCTGGTAATATATAGGTACACTTTCCAAGCATGTCTCAAGTTTGTATTTACAAGGGCAAGGGCACCTCTTTGTTTCTTCTCACTACTCTGATTAGTGTCAGTGAGTATCCCATTGTTAGTTAATAAATATAAACACAACCCTGTGTAAGGATAACAGGCTGTGAAACTTTGCAAAATGCATCCAGCTCATTTTCCAGCCCAACAAATGAGTCTTAATGTGTTTTGCAGCTGTGGACCATCAGGTGGGCCTATTCAAATCAACCTGCCAGATCATCTGTGTTTGTTGGACAAAACATGGCACATAGGTTTTTACTCTCTTTCAACTTTTCGAATTCTGCTATCCAGAGAGGTTTTGGGTGCTATCACAGACTGACTATCCATCAGCTGTGACAAAATTCTTACCTGCTAACCAAAGCTGTTCCTAAACCGTTAAAAACTGGGGCTATTTTTTTCTCAACAGTGCAAACAATATTTCTTTTTTGGTACATGAATATCTCTCTCATTTTTCTGAAGTTTGGGAAGTCTATAGAGACAATGAGGGAGTTTTTTTTGACTGCATCGCAAAGTAATATTTTCCTCCTCAGAAATCTGGATTCACGCACCAGTTTCCCCACCACCCACTCTGCGGCGTAGTAGTCTCTTTTTTAGTCTCTTCTTCTGTCTTCTATCTTCTCCTTAGGCCATGTTTGCCAGCTACGTCCCTGAAATCATAGAGTTAATAGGAAACCGCAAGAAATATGGTGGTTCCTATAGTGCGGTTAATGGGAGAAAGTAAGTATTCCAGATGGTTCTGCTGTTTTTCTGTGTGCGGTAGAACCCTCTCTGCATGCCTTTTTCTTTTTTCTGTTCCATGCATGTAGGCCATGTTTGCTCGCTACGTGCCAGAAATTGCTGCTCTCATCCTTAATCGGAAGAAATACGGAGGGAGTTATAACTCGACACGAGGCAGAAAGTAAGTTGAAATCCAGACAAGGTGTGGTTGTGTGACTCTCACCCCCTGAAGTTTATAGTTACTGGGGGTTAGTTAACTTGATATTTTTTAGAACAGTAAAGTTACTTTATAACATCAAGTCACACTGCGTGACTGGAGACCTTGGCCATTAGGACACACATGTCCATGCCCCTTTACTCTCTCTTTCTCTATCTGTCTTTCTCTTCTTCCTCTTTCTCTGTTTTCTATCCCTGCCTCTATCTGTCCTGCTCTCAGAGTCATTTGTGTGCTGTTCATTTTCTTCCTTTTTCGTCCTTGACACATCCTGTGTTGCGCTTCAGTTTAATTTGGAAAATAGAGCTTTCATGACTACTACACTTTGGACTTGCAGTGTACTAACCTGTGGTGCTTCTATGCAATATATCTGTGCACTATATGTTGTCCCATTTCGTATTCTATTCAGATCCAGTCCCTCATTAAAACAGTCTTACCAAATAGGAATGAATTAGTCCATCAAAATGAATGGAAATAGTCATGAAACCCCTACTATCCGCTTCTAAAGATTTTTTCCCACAAGAAAATGGAAAGATTTAAACATCTGCAAGTGCATTATTATTGGTGGTCTTTTATGAAGCATCATCAATCTCAATGACTATTGCAGGATACAATTTATTTCTTGTTTCATTTTGCTTGAATTTGTTTTGCATGTTTATCTAATTACTTTTTCTTTAAGTGCATCATATCTGGCATGTTCTCTATGACCTGCAGTCTTGTGGCTTTTTCACTGATTATGAACTCCATGAAAAAGCCATCCTCCTATTGTCTGTCACCGCTAGCCCATCGCATCATCAATGCTTGACATAACTCTGGCCCTGATCTTCAGTCAGCTCCCACACCCTGAATGCTGGATGCCTCGGCTCCCATTGGAGGCTCTCAATTGCTTTTGGCTTGCTTGCCTGCTTGGGTCTTGGTGCTCGCTTGGTTTTCGTGTCTATGTGGTGGTGGACTTTGTCTGGAGACGTTCTTGTTATTTATGTATATGTGTAATTGGCCTCTCGCAGCACAGGTTCCAGTGCACTGTGAACTATGTGTGACACTGTGGTCATTTTACTGTTTGTACAGGATTACCACAGTTCTTATTGTACAGTACTGTCTTTCCCCCCCGTGGCTCAAACCTTAATGGTATTCAGCACACAGACAGATTTTTAAGCCAAATGTGGTGTGTCCAGAACAGGGAGAGTAGACTTCTTATTTTCTCTTCTTCTCTCTTCCTTTTCTTCTTTGGCACTCAACATCTACTACTATGCTGTCTTGTCTTTTTCACTCTGTTTCTCTTTCCCAATCTTACTCCCATCAGTTTCAGTCACTCTGTTTTTGGTGGATTCTAGGGAGTCAGCAGTAAAACGAGGCATTAGAAAAAAAGCCTTTGTTCGATAATGTTTGCCTGTCATTGAGATAAGATTGATGAAATGTTATGTTTGGCCAGTGACCTCAGCCCAGACTCGCAGATGGGTGTTGAGAGAAGCCCTTGTCAAAACCGAGGATAGTTTCTCCCACACACTTTATTTTCTCCTTCTGCACCCCCGTCCATTTTTTTCTTTCTGGTTAGAAATACAGTGCAAACATATGGTAACAATCAGAGGATACCCACCAAACACACAGGCTTAGAGTGGCACCAGACTCTTTGCATAATCATTTAGATATGTATGTGTTTGGTGTTTACATGTATAGGACCTGACACATAGACAAAACCAGTTTGTCATGTGGGTTTAGGATTGCCATCGGCGGTTCAGTCATTTAGCAGCTGTCAGCAAAAAAAAGAGTCCAGTCTATCATGGAAATGAGATTAGGAGATTACAAGTATCTGACTGATTACAGAGCTCACAAACAATGAGGTCATAATACATTGTGAACTATTTTAAATGTAACCCTTACTTTGTCTCGCCTGGACGCTGTCATTTGAAACACGCCTTGAAGGTTATTTGGAAGTGAGAGGGACTCACATTGGAGCCATACTGAATTTCTGTTTCATGCTAGTGTTGCTTATAGTACTCTGTGCAGTGTAGCATACACCCGTGAGCGCAGTGACAGCACTCAGCCTGTGTATGCTGATATAATAATGACAAGTGTTGCATTCTGTTGGCGCCCACTGCACTCGGGGCTCTGTGGTTTCCATTATGTCTCTATGGTTTCCATTAGCCCCAACTTCAACAGTGGGTTTGGCACGGGTTTTCAACCCCTGGCTGAACTCTGACATACACCTTTGAAAGTCCTCTGTAAGGACTAGCAACTTGAGGTGTGCAGGCCCACAGACTCCAACACTATCAGTCATGAAAACGCACACACACACATAAAGAGTCTGCTGTAAAGGCAAAGTGCACTATAAATTTTATTAAACTTATAATGACGACACATGGCCGTGTTGATTCCTCTGATTGATTGCGGGAGATTTCTCTTACACTTACTTACAGAAAATCCTTGGAAAGCAATACAAACGGGAACTAAGTTCAATAAATTTCAACATTTTGACGATGCTTCTTGCAGTAAGTTGCCTCACTGACCTAAGGATTAGAGCAGTATCAAGTGAGTGACCTCTGTTGCTGATGTTTGAGCTCTGTATGTTCATTTTGTACTCGGTGCATCCCCAATGACATCCTGGGATGTTTCCTGACTGCATGTTTTGTGTGCACGCTCTGTAATACCCTTTTGCATTGAATGTGATTGTGTGCCATGATGTGTTTTGTTTTCTTGTAAAAAGAAAAAAAAAAGTTCTTGTTTTCTTTTCGTTTTGTTTTGTTTTGTTATGCCTATATCTTAAGCTGTGCTGTACAATGAGGTTAACCATAGGGAAGGTACTTTATTCATGAAGCAATTATAAAAGGTTGAATTATCAATTATATCCTTTTCTTATATTCTATTCAACCATCCAGTGATCTCAGTGTTCAATTTGATGCCACTATTGGCACATGGAAAGGAGGAAAACTCACAAAAGGGGGCCAGCTTTAATGATGTCTATCAAGTGAAGCTTAAGCTCTCAACAATATTTCCATCTTAACTACAGCAGCTCAAATTATTGGCTTGACCAGGGGAAGAAAGTTGTGCTTTTGCACCACACGTGCTTCTGTGAGTGTGTGTGCACATGTGTTTTCCTGTGTACATGCATTTACACATTCAGGTTAGTGCTTTAGTGTGTGTGTCTGAGATTCATAACCTAATGTTGAATCCACACAAACCAAATGATACACCATATAAATCTGTATATTCCCTCTACCCTTGGAGAAGGGCATCTGGATACTGGGAATAGGAAAACATGACCAGTGTTTTTCATCTCTTGAAATGAGAGCCATCTTGTGCCAAAATACTGCTGGCTGCCCACAGACATCTCAGCTCATCAGCTCGTAAGACCACACGGCCCTTTGCTCAACTCTGGCCAACCATGCAATCACGGCTGCTCATTAGATTCTCTTAAAGGACAGAGGTGACATCTGTGAAGACCATTATGCCCTACACCATCCACAAACTGCCATTCTCTCAATATGTCTGTCACATTACTTTGCCAAGTCCACTTCAGTTCAGCCCTACCCGGCCCATCTGGTACAGGATAGGAGAGCACTCAGTGATCTGGACTCTCATCTAACATCAATAAATATTTCTGTTTCCTTTAAAACTGCCAAACTGAGTCAGATTTCACTAATGTTCTATATAATTTTAGATGTCAAGGTTAATGTGTTAGCCAGAGCTTCCTTCTTGTGTAGAGCATTATAATGAAGGATTGAAGGAGACAAAGCTAATCCCATGATAAGAATTTAACAAATATAACCGCAGAGTTTTTTTGTTTTTTTATTTTATTTTAGGAAAGAGTAACCTCATACTCATAGCTTTAAACGCAAAGCTGCCCAGTACTCAGACACTCCAAACTAAAGTGGTTCATTTGTCTCCTGGCACATCCTGCTAAGTAGTGGATAAGGCCATTGTCATTACACAGATTGCCTTACAGGTCTCTATAGGGTAATTAGGGTGCCTGCTGAGTGTCCACACTGATCTATGTCAATATAAGGGCTGGATTATACATGTTTGGTTTTCTCATTCAGGGGTTTGGCAATAAGACCTGGTGACATTTAACTTTAACTCCAGAAGGGTAGCTCAGCTTACCACAGTGCAAATGAAGCATATAAAGTGTCCTAAATCCACTAGATTAGTATGATTAAATCATAACCATATCATGATTGAGTACTGTTATACAGTATTATTAGCACAACTTTCCAAGTGTTTTTAATAACAACTTCTCCTGCTTTATTAGGTGGCATCCGAGTGATTTTTACAATAACATTCAGGAGTAAGACTAATAATTTAAAAGAAAATTATAAAAAAACAAAAAACATATACATTTTCAGTTATAGTCAGACTAATTCATAATGTGGGGGTTGAAATTATTTATCAGCTCTGGGACACTAAAACTTAACATTTACAGAAGCACCACATTTATTTATTTATTTCTGAGATTTCAATAAGACTTCCAAACTATTCAAATAACTTTCATCTCGTTGTTTATATAACTATGAAGCTGACCTTTGATCACTCTGGCCTACAGTGCAGTCAAAGGACAAACAGGGACACAACCTCCCAAAAACTCCCAAATCGTTCCAATCTAACGTCGCAGTTCCTCATTGTAATCAGCCCTGCGCACCCTCTGACATATCCCCCTGCTGTAATGCACCTCATGTTTTGCCAGGGGACCCGTCAAGTACTCTGAGGTCCTGTTTAGAATTTGTGTCAACCACAGGCTTCCAAATCACTTTGAAAGTTTTTTAGTAATGTTCTGTATAAAAGCACAAGCATATTGATGTACATGTCTTTGTCAACATCCATTCAACTCACATAGGGGTGGTTTGGCTGAAGGGACAGTTTTTATATTGAGAACGGATGACAATCCAACCACTGTGGGTTGTGTGATTATATCTTAGATTTTCTAAAGTGGTTCAGAGTTGAGTGTTTGATTGCACTTGTCGTGCAGAATTTAACCACTTTCATTACGTGGGGGAAAATATTCACTTTTATGGCAAAAAAGATATAATTCACTTACTTGTTTGCTTTGAAAAGACATTTCTTGACATGTATATAGACTTTTTTTTTTCAGTCTACATTTGAGTTAGATGTTAGAGTGCTTTGGTTTGACTGATTATCTTTGGGAGATATGCCAGTGTCTGCAGTGATTTATGTTGCCCACTCAAGATGATTTCTTCCCCCCTTCTAGGCATATTGTGGTCTGTGGTCATATTACCCTCGAAAGTGTCTCCAACTTCCTCAAAGACTTCCTACACAAGGACAGGGATGATGTCAATGTAGAAATTGTTTTTCTCCATAAGTAAGTTGATTTTGTCTTCCTCACTGTGTGTAGGTTAGCCGAACACATTGCTTGAAACAATGCACAGTCAGCCTGTATATAGAAAAAAGGTGTACATGCACTGACCCTTCTCCTTTTTTCTCTATGTGTTAGTATTTCCCCTAATCTTGAGCTGGAAGCCTTGTTCAAACGTCATTTTACCCAAGTGGAGTTCTATCAGGGATCTGTTCTCAACCCTCACGACCTGGCCAGAGTGAAGGTACAGTCGGTGACGCGACTCCTGGAGAGAAAGAAAGAAGAAAGAAATCACATGGAAGATTTATACATGACACAATAGTTCTTGAAATGGCGTCTAGATCTGTTTAGTGAATTAGTAATTTTGACAATACAGGGACAGTTATTTCATTTATTTAAATGGATAGAGAAGAGTGAAAACAGAAATGTGGTAAGAGAGAGAGAGACAGATAGAAGCACTAAGTAATAAATACTGAGATGTACTTTAATGTTAACACATCTGTTTCTCTGGTCCTTTACACATAGATCGAGTCAGCAGATGCCTGTTTAATCCTTGCCAATAAATATTGTGCAGATCCTGATGCTGAAGATGCCTCCAACATCATGAGGTGATGTATCCTTTGAAATGAAGTGAAAACTGCCTAGGTGTTTACATACTAATTTTTTGCTTTGTCTGCCTGTTGTTTTATCCTCTAGGGTTATTTCAATAAAGAACTACCACCCCAAGATCCGAATAATCACACAAATGCTACAATATCACAACAAGGTAAGGCGTTTTGCTGCCGTGTGGTATGTAAGACTTCTCTCTATCCTCCTACACAAGGAAGAAAGCGGTTCATCCGCTGTGTCGGCTGCATTTCTGAAAATTGTTTTAATGGGTAATTCATAGCAACATGTGTCATGAATGACCACTGTATACAGTAGGGCCAATTACTCCCTTGACTCCAGAAGGATGTATGTCACCTCACTTGTTACAGTCAGCGAATTTTAGATCTGTGCTTAAAGCAACATTGCACATTTGCAATATAGTGCCCCCCAGTTTCAGAGTGCAATTCCACTGCTGTAAATATTGACAGTTGTACACATGGATTAGTCGTGATTACATTACTTGACAATCAAAAACTAATGAGTCAACAACTTTGCTAAAAGCCAAACATCAGTCAAGTGCCATATTACTTACTAGTCCAACAACAAGAAGCCCAGCTTGGGATTTGTCTTTCAGAATTTTACTTTGTAAAGCTTTAACCAATGACTAAATGTCAGTCGCAGATTTACTGGGAATGTCCAGCAGCCTCTTGTTTGGTCACTTTTTAGTTTCTTGGCTCTGTAAATGTTCACATTGCCCACTTACCCATCCTTGTTTCTGGCACGACAACGGCTTCACTCCCTGGCAGCAGTCCTGTTTATCAGGGAACAGCTGGAGGACTTCAGAGGGACAATCAAACAACGTTTTCTCCAGAAAATATGATCCACTTTCACCAAAATCAGTCAAATAGTTAGTGGTGTGTCGCTTAGTATATCACTGGCTGAAGTGTACTTCTCAGGATACATCGTACCAGGAGCGCAAAGTTACATATTAGGGCAAGAACAGGCGCAGAGTGGAAATGACAGAGGAATGACACCATTCACATTATCAAGTCCAGCAAGTGCAGCATCAAAATGTTACACAATGTTGCTTTAAAATAGCAACAGGGGCCCCTAAGAGCTTTCAAACTTGATACTGTAAGTGATTATTGAAACACCTACCAATGTATATGCCTCACTGTATCTTTGCATTTCATTGCAACATTAACAACTGTCATGAAAGTTAAACAAATTACTGTGTGACTTGGAAATAAAGCTAACAGGAATTACAATATAGCGTCGTGCACCCTTTAGCCTTTTTGTACAATTGGTACACTCATTGATGAATCACCATTTTGTTTCTGTATATGACCAAAATGCAATATGTAAATACCTCTCATGTCTGAGAGTTGGCTAAAAACAGAATGCAACAGAAGCAGCAGCAGTATATGCTAAATGAATGATTTATTATCAAATTACTGCCTCCTAAGCAGGTTAAAAATTGCTAGCTGTTGCCTGGTGCTGTTACTTTATATTTTCCAACCAAACAAGAGAGTAAAATCAGTCTTCTCAACTAACGCTAACTTTCCACCAGAAGAAAGCGAATAAGCATATTTTCCAAAAGTGTTCCTTTAAGAAATATTCTGTGTCTTGTGACCTCTTCTGTCTGTCATGTGATGAAGGCTCATCTGCTCAACATTCCAAGCTGGAACTGGAGAGAGGGTGATGATGCTATCTGCCTGGCGGAGCTGAAGGCAGGCTTCATTGCCCAGAGCTGTCTGGCCCAGGGCCTGTCAACCATGCTAGCCAACCTCTTCTCCATGAGGTCCTTCATTGAGGTAACACAGAGGACAAGATTAACTTGCCTCGTCTCAGTCACTCCCTCTGAACAGACTGAAGTAATATGGATGAATGAATTCTCACATTGCATTTTTGTGAATTAGATGATTTATTCGGGGATTGAAGGTGAGGTTACCATAAGTGGATACATTAGGTTCTCTGCTGACAGATGGACTAGATCTATCAAACACAGTACATTCCCCGGAAAATTTTGACATCTTTGTCCAGAGAAACACTTCCATTAGAGTGTTTTCAGTTCGTCCTGGCACATCATATTTTACTGTGACATTTCATATGGAATCTGTTCAGTGTTTCTGTGGCTAAAAATTGAAGAGGTGCTTGTCTCTATCAAAGAACTGTTCTCATGTCATAAATATGATGGATCAGCTTATAATGACCAGGCTGATGTTGTGCGGCAGAACATCTGCAGACCACATTGGGCCTCTATTGGAAGGAAAACAATGTTGTTTTTCATCCGTTTTTAAAATCCTCACATGCAACATTTTTTATTTTTTTTGTCAGATTGAGGAGGACACATGGCAGAAGTATTACCTAGAAGGAGTGGCTAATGAGATGTACACAGAGTATTTGTCCAGTGCCTTTGTGGGCCTCTCCTTCCCTACTGTCTGTGAGTAAGTATCACTCTGTTCCCACTCGGCAAGCCCACTGTCAGTGGTAAGCAGCTAACAATTGAGGTGAAGAAAAAAAACGGACTGTGGGGATGTCAAAGGTGTTTAAACACATCAGTCATTTGCCTATATACTGCTTTCCTGTAATGATTGCAAATGTTTTACAGGCTGTGTTACGTGAAGCTGAAGCTGTTGCTTATTGCCATCGAATACAAGTCTGAGCTGAATGAGAGCAGGTTTGTATATTTTGGATTTTCCTCCCAGTAACATCAGGCACAAATGAATGACTGTATGACTTGCTTCAAGTGGATCTTCTGATAAAGTATCTTATATTTTTCCCCCACACCTCTTTGCAGATTTAATCCCAGTTGTTATTCATATTATGATTGATGACACTAAGTTGGTGATATGATAATGATATTTGAATGATGGCATGCCAGTTACCTTTTCGAGTGTATGCTAAACAGCGCACAACATGAACAACAACACAACTAGAAAGAACTCGGAGAGCAGAACTCGCGTCTATCGAGGCTGCACAGTCAGAGAAAATGTGTGCCAAAACAAAACAAAAAGTCCAATCTCACCAGCTCAAGAAATTAAATGGATTTTCACCAAAAATGAATCACTCATTCTTTGGCCTCATCGCTGAACGATTTCAAAATTTGATTGAATTCGGATGATTTTGAAATATTCTGCTGTTTGTCAAATCAAATAAATGGGACTGATAAAACTGACTGTGTGTCCTTGGATTCTGGAGAAATGTAAAAAAAGAAATTAGGTAACTGCACTAAAACAACAACACATTAACTTACCCTTCTCTGGTCTTATTTTGAATATGTTTTGCTGTCAATTCAGGGACATCTTTTTATCACCTAAATATGCTGCACATTTGAATTTCATACCATGTGTTTCCTTATCTTGATATCCCTGTTCAGTCTGTTTGATAACCACTAACTCTACATTGGTGTCAGTCTTATCACCAGTAACAACATGAAGCACTATTTTTCAGTAATCTCAAATTGCCAAATCCCTTCACCCCTCCCCATTCACTTGTGTCAAATGTTTTTGTGTAATAGAAAGGTTGCATAGCAAATGGTGTTAATGACATTAGATGCTAAAAGATGAAATATTTGATCGTACTCCCAGTGTGTTCATTTTTCTCTGTGCTCTTAATTCAAGCTAGTTAAGTTATTAAAAGTGCATTCCTAAACATACTTTATTACTTTTTTATGGTGAATTTGATGGCACCACACATGTTAGACAAGGTCAGGTCAATTTCTTTTTTTGTAAATTATCACCTTTAGGTGCAAGGACCTCACCATTGGATAACTGAATAACTGAATTGTGTGTCTGTGCAGAGTTGTGCCATGCTCTGCCGTATAAGGCGTACATAGTCAGAGAAACATTAGTAAAAGTCATATTCTCCTCCTCTTTTATGTTCATGATAACTGTTTGATTTAAGATTTTTTCTTGTTGTTTGCAGAAGCCGAAAGCGGTATGCCCTCTACCTTATCTTACTTCCAAAGTTCCACCCAATCTTCACCACTTTAAAGCTTCTGACTTTGGGAGTTTCCCCCAAGGATATTTTTCCCACCCCTATCTCACAGGCCTCTTTTTCTAACTCTTTTTTTATGGTGTCCCTTGTGCTTAATGCACTAACTTCTTTGCAGGCAGAGAGAGGATAGATAAATTGGACATGTTTGTAGAAGTGCTGTTTCTTTGTCTTCGCTGTTGTCGGTGTACCAAGGCCAAACGCTCACCCTCTCCATATCTACCTCTTATTTGATCTTTTCAGTTTTGTCCTTTACCAGTCCTTTGCTTAGTTTATTTCTCTCACTTTCAGTTCCTTTTCAGTGTTGCTCAGTCGTTATCCTACTGTATGTGAGCTTTGCCAAGCTGATTATTCCACTCATGGTGTTTTTTAAACCATTGCCAGAACAGTACTTCATGGTTCTTTTGACTCTGAATCAGTGAGGAGTTTGTTTACACATATCTTAGACCTCAGATGTGGTGTCGATAAGCACTGATAATCTGTTCTACATTTTTGATTTAATTTTGAAATAAATTGACTGATTATCTGCCATTCCCATAGGCAGTGGCTGATATAACAGCATGTCTTTTTCTTCACGGTTTTTATCACACCAGCAGCACCTCAGCAACCTTTGTTTTTTCATCATCATTTCACACATTAGGAAAGGCATGAAGCTGTTGAATTTGGATAGCATTAAGTTTATCCAAACTGAAATTTAATAACCACACGCTACGGTCTTCACGAGTGCCCCACATTTCACTTTTGCATTCCATCACCCTCTCATGTTCTCGGTGCTAAATGTATATCCATCTGTGCACGTATGTGTCTGCGTCCCTGTGCGAATGCGTTGAGAAGACGAATATGTGTGCGAATGTGTGCGTGCGTGTGCATCTCAGCCACTATGTACAGTCATGCTCGTTCGTCTCTCGAGTAGATGTTCCTAAGTGAGGTCACTTCCTGTCAGTTTGGTGTTTAAGAAACAATCCAACTGCACAGAAGTTACTGCAACCGTCTGCATCTACGTACCTGTCCTTATATCTGTACTGCAGTGGCTATGCCTTTCTGTTTGATTACTGTCCTCTTCATGCTGTTTGGTAACTGCATGCTATGACACTATCACATAAAGTGTTTGATGCCTGTCTTGTTGCTCACAATATGAGGTTTTGATGCTTTCTAAGCTTCTATTCACCAGTTTGCACCCGACCGGAGAAAAATGTCTCGGATAGATACACCTGTAAAATCTCAGATTTGGGCAGCAATGTTTGTGGAACTGTCTTGATTTGATCTGTTTTCTTTCATTTGTTTTCACTAAAGAGCATGCCAGGCGTAAAGCCTGTTTACTTCTCTGGGGGCCATTCAATCTGAGTGAATGTTAGATGCTATTTTATGTCTTGCAAAGAAAAAATGTGGAAAGAAAAATCCGATCTGCATGACTGATGCAATTTGATCACAGCCCGATATGTATATGGATTCAATTGCTCCCTTAATATTTTTATTTATTTTCTCCAATGTAGCCTTTTTCAGAGCCCAAAGGAAAGATGTAGTAAGATAGGTGTTCCACTTTAAGTATGACTTGTTAATATACTATAAATTAGCACCTAACGTGTCTTAAAATTCTGTTTTCAAAATGCAAAGATTTGAATCAAGTCGGTAAGAAAGCATTGCACAAACACACAAAAAGTATTGCAAACCATGTGATTATTGTCACAAATTGAAAGTTTAATTAAAGTTCATCATCTTTCATCTGGGCTCGTTTTTTGAAGGAGTGTGACCTTTTTAAAGGTTTGTGGGTTCAGTGTTTTGATTTCTTAGCTCACACTCACATCATTGATGATTGTTGCCCACAGGTGACCATTAATGACCAGGGTGTGTATGTGTGTGCGTGAGCGTATAGTATGTGTGTGTGGTGTCTACTCTTTGTCTCAGTCTAATTAATGGGGAATGATACAGCCAGTCGCTCAAAGTGCTTATAGGATATTAAACATCACTCATAATAAAACTGCTTTCACTAATGAATCCTGTGATATTTATTTTTAGTGTAGCTTTTGTTCAGCATACTGTAATAATTTCATTATAAATTAAAATGAATTATAATTTTAATTATATTTGTGCCTTTAAATATAAGTAGAACGTTTTATATGATGTATTAATCTTGCAGGATATACAGTATATTATTTTAATATTATAAGAGTCCCTTCTGATTTTTAGTGGACTTAATGCACTTTTGGACTCTTAGAACATATCCTTTAGACTATAGTCGAGTCATTAGGTAGAATCAGTCTAGTATGGACAAGAAAAAGAGCTGTTCATTCCCTTACATCCCACTGTCAAATACTAACCGAGATAACAACACTTACTGTACATTCTCTGTACTGCAGCCATGTCTCAGTGGCTATCATGACATCTGTTTTGACTAGATGACTGTATTTGAATGAGACTAAAACCACTCCATGGCCATAATTTTAATTCTTTCTGCCCTTTGTCCCTTTACTTGTACCACTCTGTCCCCGCGCTCACCCCAGGGCAAACCAATATCATTCTGTAAAGAAAAGAATTAAAATTCAATGTGCGATCATGCTGTTGTACATTCTGTCCATCCATGTGAGTATCACATCAGCAAATTGCCCCAAATCAGAGGAGCACACATGAGATACAACACGACAGAGCAAATCAAGCTCTCAAAACTTTAGCAGTGATGATGTGTTGATCCAAAAAAACAAACAAAAAAAAAAACAGATAAGTGTAATCCAGATAAGTGCAGTATAGGTCAGATTAACAGCTTCAACAAGTGTGTGTAACATTCCTCTTGATTAGCAATGTTGTGTGCATGACTGAGTGTCGCCCAGAAGCTAATGAGTATGATGTGTCTATTTCTCTGACTACCCAGCATCATCATCAACCCGGGCAACCATGTCAAGATGCAGGAGGGGACACTGGGATTCTTTATAGCCAGTGATGCCAAAGAAGTTAAGAGGTAATCCAGTCATCCTGATGAACAGTCGATCACTGCTTAGGATTGATTATTTTAAAGCGCTGAACATATTTACCGTGTCACTTTTAGAGCATTTTTCTACTGCAAAGCTTGTCATGACGACATCACAGACCCTAAGCGGATCAAGAAGTGTGGCTGCAAACGACGTGAGTAGCTGCACCTTATTTAGGCCCATCGACGCCCCTCCTTTCCTTCCTATCAGTCCAAATCTTACCTGTGGGTCTGTCTGTCTCATTATACTCAAGATTTACTGCTTTGTACACTAATATTATATCTCTCATTGTGTGATTGTTCTTCTGTACTGGGCAATGTGTTTTTAAAGGTAATGTGTTGTCACACCATTATACCCTTAGGAAAGTGTTTATTATGGGTCCCATTTGAATTTTCATAACATCTGTTGTGGTACGATCATCAGTCAATATCTGATTTGTTTTTTTCCCCCCCAAGTTTAAATGTAGGTGTTGTCATCTTTGAGTGTCATCTTCCTTTTGGATTAACCAATGAATCACTAATTTATGTACACAAACTGAGAATGTATGGTTGCAAATGGAATTTGTGAAGATGATTGAGAAAGTCACAGTAGATAGAAAGGTCATTGTACTAAATGACTTAAGACCAAAAAGACAAAAGTCTACAGTAAAATAAGTTTAAATTCTATTAATCCCATTGATATGTGGAATACTCAAGTAACTCAAGTAACCCACCAATCCTCACGGGAAGCTAAAATACATATGCAGTATAAACCATTTTTTTCTGCATAAGACAACAAGCTTTCTCTGTAATATTTTGTATATTAGTGGATATGACTGACCATATCATATTCTTTTTACGTGTAAATTATCTTGAGAGCATTTGAGAAAATTGAACATTATGAATAGTCACAGACATAATGTGTTCAATTTAAGTCTTTTCATCATACATAAATGTCCCTGTCAAATTGATAGTTTCCTCCCTTTTTTATGCAGAAATAACATTACCATTAAGGCAGGAAGAGCGCATGAATATAACCTGACCTATGCACAGTAGTCACTTGTCAGGGCATGTTAGCCACTGGATAAATAATTCAGGTGAATATCCCATATTTCCACAAAAGGTCACAGACAATTACAGTAAGCAGCCTGATACAGACGAAGCCTGGTTTTAAAATAGATGTGCACCATTTCCTTCTTTTTTTTGTGTCATTTCAATTATTCAGACATGTTTTTCTTCTCCAAGCGCAATAGAATCAACAGACCTTTCACACTCTAGTTTCATTTAGATAAACTGTTTACTTCTCTTTGCTTTCTTAATATCTTCATGTCTCAGACTCCAGTGATGGACATGGCGTTATGTTTTATCTTATTACAGTTGTTGCCTACAAGAGAGTTGCATTTAGAAAGATGACAGTTCCATTACTGCAATGGAAGTCTGTGTCTATATAGTATGTTCTGTTCTATCATGTTTTGTTCTCTTCTGTTGTTTTTCCCATGTTTTTTTATGACCAGTGACACACTTTTGATGTATTTCCTTCCCTGCTGCCATTGGAAAACGCCACTTTATTTTAACTACTCACTGGTAGTGATTTATTGTGAGTAAAAAGAAAATGGGTGTATTATTACCCAGAGTGCAGTGCAAGTGTTTTTTTTCCTCCCTCCTCAGCAAATAGTATACTGTATCTATGTTGCATGCACCAGTGTAGCTTCTGCATCCCTCTCCTCACCTCTCATTTCTACACTGTTCTCAGACCAGACCAAAACCAAAACAGCAAAAGTCAAACTCACACCAGCATCAGGCTTCCTCATCATCAGCCCAGTAAGCTGATGCTTTTACTAGTTGGAAATGACAATTAAATAGAGTGTGACTTAATCGGATGTGGCCCATGAGCTCTGCAGTTTTTCCTCACTATTTTGATGATCAAACCAAACTCATATATTTGGCATTTGGAAGCCAGTCTGCTACAAGTCGTATGTCATTTCCCATGATTAACCTCCTTTTTGTGTCAAGCTCCAGAAAAGTTCAGAAGTACCGTAATAAAAAAATCTGAGATGTCATACAGTAATCATAGATTTAGGAGAGCTAACACAAGAGGAAGAAAATGAACAAGAGCCACTGACATTTAAATTGATCTGCTTTCTGTCAGAGGAAGTTTTGTGTGTGGCTGTACTTTCAGAGAGCCGAAAATGTCCTTATGGGAAGTTCTGTAAATTCTAACGAGCTAGGTTGCCAAAACACAATCAAAACAATCTGGTCTCCCCTTTGCCCAACCTCTCTGTGATTTCAGTCCCTTTCTAAACTTTCTAAAACCCTGCTTGGGCTGAGATCATATCCTCTCAGAACTGAAATGTCAGCCCTCCTTGTGCATTTCAGATCTGGACAGTTGTTGGGCCTTTTTATTCTTATTCTTTATTCGCTGCACTGGATGAAAAGTCCACTAGCAATACACAGTGTTAATTGTCATAGCATTAGATTGCCACTAGATGGCGGTCTCGTGCCAGAGTCATGTCCAATAATACATTTAACATTTAAATGGTGATGTCTGTAGAGGAAACCCAAATCCCATGAAACCTGTTCAGCAAAAATGCAAAGACCAAAACTGTGTGTTTCTGATGTTGGGATAATAAATTTGATCAAAAAAACTGAATCTACAGTTTGACAAATTCATCATCCTGAGGTTGTTTCATCATGTTGAAGTCCTTTAAAGTTTTAAAGTTCCTTTAAAGTTGAAGTTTAGTTTTTAGTTACATGACATGGTGTAGTTGGGGTTTGGTGAGCGCTCTGTGCACAAAGTCTTCCTCTTCAAGGAAAAAAAGCATTCGGCACTTTACGCCTCCAATGCAATTGGCTATTGTGCACTGTCTTTATTATTTCTCAAAGGTTCAACTCTTGAGCTTCTCTTACAGAATCATTTGTTCTTGCACTCTTGCTGAATAAGGAAGCGGTATCAATATCAGAATGGTGCTTTCTTTGGGAAATCCTTCCTATTCAACATAACGCCCTGATAGCTCCTGCTTGAATAAATTGTGCGTTGGTGGATTACTGTACAGGGGATGGTGACTGATCCAACCCATGCAGACAGTTTATCAGGTCAGCCGTCATGTTGAATCTTTGATTAGGATTGCCCTGAAATGGACACCTTTTAATTCTAGTCCAGAATCTGGGTAATTGTGAAGTCAGAAGTCAAAGACATTGTCGGTGTGTGTGTGTGTGTGTGTGTGTGTGTGTGTGTGTATATGTGTGACTGTCTTGTTTTTTCCATTACTCCCTTTTCATGTGTCAATAATCTACATTATAACATACTGTTGTCCGAATGCCCAAGCAAAAACTCTGAAGCAATATCAGCATGAAGTGATAGTCTCGCTACTCTTGTCTGCCATGCCCACAAAACTGTTTCAATACTGTGAACAGTTATCTTTGTACCTTCCCTTGTTGCTGAGACCGAAACTACATTTTGTGCATGCTTATTACATGCTCATAATGCACATGTGCATGCTTGCAGGATACAACAGTCCCTGATGCCTTTGACCCCATGGCCTTTGACCTATTCTTCTAAGCTGAAACATATTTCTTCATTCACGATCTTATTTTCCGATGTGACTCAGAGTCAAAGATGCTGAAAGTGTCTCTGTAAAGGTGCCAGACAGTATTAGTCTGCTGTCTGTTTGCACCTTGACAATGAGGGAATGGGGACCAGGGACTGTTTCTGCTCAGAGTCACAGCAATCTAGATGTGCTACTCTGGGGACTTTCACTCCCGCTTCCCTCGGGGTTCAGAGCTTCATACACACAGCCACACATACACACACACACACACACAACACATAGACAGAAAGTGACTGCTTACAGTATTTTGGCTGCAGGCTGACTCGTAGTTAAGGAGTTTATTGTTGTGTAATACTGCTTATACACGCAGTCTTACATGGAAAAGAGCACATTATCTTTATGGCACTGGTAATGCAGGGCCATTTAGGAGAACTTAATAACAAATGTCATTTTGACCTGCAGTCCTTGACCTCTAAGTGTTTAAGACATTCCATCTGAGATTTAACAGACAAAGAAATTAGCACTTTCTTAAATCAAATGCTGAAATTCAGTCGTGTCATGCATTTCTCCCTCAATTTTGTCCAACGAGACTGAACTTAGAAATGCCAGAACAGAGACTTAATTACTCTACTTGCTAACATAAGCCATCATAAACTATTGGTCATACCAAGACCGAGTGGCTGTATTGTTAAAACCCCTGAATGTAGAACAATGGTGCGTTTTGTTTGTTTTGTTTCAGAAGTTTCATAATCTCCCTAATATTAACACAGGATCACATAAGAAGTACAAGCATACACGTCCTTTATCCTGACACACACTATTTACACACACACTAGAGTGAAGCTTCCCTTCGGGAGTGCAGCAGTGAAACTGCAGGTTTGAATATACAGTAGCATGAATTGGCCAGTCCAGACTAGTAGAATAGTGTGATGCCATGGACAGAGCTGCTACAGCTGCATGATGGGATACAGGTACGTGATCCACACCTTTAACCAAATGGATAGAGGATGTACAAATGTATGAAACATTGTATGAAGTTTGCTGCTGAAGACATTGCTCATGCCTCTCTTCCCCTGAATGCCTCCCTCCCTCTCCCCTTTCTCCTCATCCCTCTTTCCCACTGTTATAGTTTTGCCTTTTGACCTGTTATAGCCTTAGCACGCAGCTTGACCTCTCGAGAAGAGAAATGATGTGCATATGATTGTTGTATTTTTATGAATTATTATTAATTATTCAAGAAATGCTCAAATTTGACTTTTTCAGACAAGAAATGTAAAAAAATAATGAATTGGAGACTTGTTGAGGTGAAATTAATTGGATTTTTAAATATATCTCGGCCTTTCGAGTCTGTTTATTTAATCTTGGGGCTCAAGTCTGTGGCAGCAGGTGTCTAAGGCTTGCACTTTCTGATGAAGTCACCTTCCGACTTCCCCCTGGATGAATATTTCTCCTTTTGCCATTAACCTGCTGCTTTTCCTCTCCTCTCATCCCAAAACATGACTGTAGCCAAGATGTCCGTCTACAAACGAATGAAACTGGCATGTTGTTTTGATTGCGGCCGTTCAGAGCAAGACTGCTCTTGCATGTCAGGCAGTGTACATAGTAACATGGACACCCTTCAGAGGGCCTACCCACTTTCCTCTGTCTCTGTTCATGATTGCGCAACCACTTTACGTGCCTGTAAGTTACACCGCCCAACACATGCTGTTACGTGTCTGTGGTGTGTGGTCAGTGTATTGTACCATGCAGAGGTACCGTACGTGTACGTGTACATGTGATGTTGTCCATGTGGTGTGGTCTGTTTACTGTGACTCCCATAATTTGTGTATTTATTTCTGAACAATTTTTACTCAGTGATTTGCTTTTATCGTCTATAATTTATACATTTACACTCTATTCTGTTATTTTTAACTTGTAATCGCCTCATTTTTTTAATTTAAACTTTATTTTTCATTAGTTGTTTTTTCGTTATTTTATTATTATTTATTATTTATCGCTCTAATTTGATACTATGCTTTTTATTTCATGAGTGTAATATATGTGGTAGGAAAGTGGTGGTGTGGCTCTGTGGTGCTGCTGTACCGTACAGTACTGTAGGTGACATGTGGCTACCGCATGCTGCACCAGCCATGCAGTTCTGTGATCATGTCACTATTGGTTTTGATGTCTTTTAAACTGTATAAGGTAAGATGTGGAACATATTATTTTGTTCTCAAGGTTGTTGTTTTTTTTTATTGCTGCAGTTTAATGATAATGTTTGTGTCTTATGTCTTTTCTTTGAAGACCCTTACAAACCTCCAAGTTAACACTGTTTTCTGTTTTTTATGCCTTTCAGTTAAAGCAGCTTTGTTTCACCTTTTTGTTTACCTTTGACTTAACCTTACTGTGCAACTGTGCAGTGTTTTCAGTTTTGCTTTATTGCCGAAGATAAGAGAAAAACACAACTGAGATGGTGTTTAGAAGATTTCCAACAGTCTTGCCAAGCCTGATAAATAAGGAGCAGTGCACAGATTAATGTGTTTTTATTGGACACTAGTTCAGGAAAATAACTTTTAATATCTTAAACCACTGAAATGCTCTTTAACTCTTTTAGGCAATTGTTAAAGAAAAACACAACTGAAATTTAAAATTATTTTCAATGCAGAAAGTCTATAATTATACATTCTATTGTATAAAATCTTCTGATTACAATTGTCTTGAGTATTTTAGCTCTCCTGCAGGAGAAAAAAAGGGCAGGAGAAAAAGGTTTTGCATAGCAGGAAAGATGATAAGGAAAAAAAGGACATAAGGGAAGAAGAAAACACAAATTGAGGGCTACAAAATAGTCATGTTGGCCTGAAAAAGAAAGGGTAGGAGGACGAAAGCTCCTGGAAGATCCCCTTCCTTTCAATTTTCCTTTTGAGTGGATGGGAAATACTAAATTGTCTGTCAATTAGACATGGCAGCAGTAGGACTAGCTATCAAAGCATTGGGTTCAGACATACAGATCTGATTTCCTCCTCAACATTCTCCCACCGTCTGCCGACTCAGCCTAGATTAGTGTCAAACATGCCGTGATGAGTTTGGCTTGGCCTCTTGTAGTTTCGGCCCGCGCTGATATCCCTCGGTACCAATTACTGGCCATTACATGGTTACTGATCTCACTTCTCCCTCAACCCCCTGTAGGATTTCAGGAAAGCCTCCTCTGTCTTAGATTTCTTTCCCTTTTTAACTCTGACTTTGTCTGAACAAAGTGAGTTTAGTGAAGGAGTGCATTGGGCTTTGTCAGTTCGGGATTGTTGGATTTCCTCTCCCCGTTTCCCATCTTTTTTCCACCGGGCTGAGAGGATAAGACATCTTTATCCATGATGACTTCATGCTCTTGTACATCTGAACCAGATTTTTCTAGGCCAAGTACTTGGATAATTGATTCCTTAGATAGGACTCTTTCATTTAATGCACCCGGTGTTCTGATGCAAATCACATTCAGCCCACACAAATGCACAGGGAGACACAGCCACCCTAATGGTGATCTAAACATAAACCTCTGTGTTGCTTTATGAACTTTAGGAACAATGTAATATTTGATGAATAGCTATTTTTAGCATCCATCCAAAGGGCTTAGTGAGTAATGTGATTTGTTTGTTAAAATAAGTAAGAGAAATCTCTGGACAAATGAGCTAAATAAAGAGGACCTATGTATAAAAAATGATGCAGTTTGATCAGGAAATAAATTATTTGACATGAGCTTGAGTTAGCATCTGAAAAAATTGCAGATAAGGTGGAAAGATTGGACAGAAGAGAGCAAAGGCGAGCAGTTTCTACTCCTGTCAGTAGTTAGTTCACAGCACAAATTATATTGTAGGGTACAAAAAAAAATAGTTCACCTTGTGTAGTTGTGCATAGTAATTGTTAACTTTAAAATTCAAGTTTTAACATATCATGTCTGAAGTTATTCTGAGTAGTTCAGTTTCCTATTGGTTTGTATATTAGCTTCATGCAGTCTTTCTTCGTGACATGAGCACCATCACAGTCAGACAGCTTCCCACTCTGAGAAAAGCCAGCGATGTGACAGCTTTTATATAATGAAGAGGCTGGAGCTACTATAACTGGACTATGGACAAGGGTTGGGGACCTGGGGCTTGGGAGATGCTTTCAGCTGGTGTCCAGCCTTCTTGGCTGTGTATGTGTGTGAGTGTGCATCTTTGTGTGTGTAACAACATGCACTTGTATCTCTGTGTCTGTGCATGTGTGTGCATCTCCATCTCATTGCTGGGGACCTTATCTATTGTGACACGGAAATTATGTTTGCATTTTCATTTTCCCAGCCCTGCTGGTCCGTTACCAAACTTGCCCTGACAGCTCCTGTCCACCAGGCAGGCTTGGTCCCCACCCCCACCCTACCCTCTGTCCTATGCTGCCTCGCTACGCCCCAGACACTAGCCAGTTAGTCTGCCGCTTCTGTGGTGCGGGCAGATTTCTAGAGACAGATGCCAGGGCCACTGTGGGTCCCTGTTTGAGGTTTTGTGTCATAGGTCAGCCGTGGGCCCTCACTGTGACCTTTACTGCTGGAAGAGACTCCATGAGAGAGTGTCAGCAGTTCAGTTCAAGTGCCCACTGAATCAGTACTTTTATCAGTATCAGTCTGCTGCCCTTCAGTCAAGGTCATAAACTGTAATTCTCAGATAATTAATATTACCGGCATAGGTGGAGACCTTGGTCAACCCTCTTTAAAGAGCAAGAGATTTAAAATTGTAGCACTCAACCATGTTTGAAATTTCCATTTGTGCAAGAGGCCTGGGCGGCACATATGGAACAAGTCTCTTTACATTTGTGCTCAGTTATCGCAGCTGTTTTGGGTAGCAAGTGTCTGCTGTCTGTGTTTCGGACGCCTACAGTACATGCACTCACATGTATGTAGTTGTTGTCTTTGTTTCCCATGGTTTCATCTGTCCTGTCTACAGACCTCGTTATGTTCATCACATTTAAAGTGTAAATAAGTCTAAGCATTTAATGAGTTTTTGAACGAGGAAACATCACATTGTTTAATCTACCACTGCAACTGTGTAACCTCAAATTAAGCTCCTTTGACAGATTTAATAAAATCATTAGACTGCCATTACATCTCATTACAGGTTACACTTTCCTGAATGCATGGCTCACTCCGAGAATGGACAGTTCATTTCATTCACCTGTCTGCCTCTTTGGTGCCATCATACCATACTTTAATCATCACCTCCATTAGGGTTTTCCATTATTTTAATTATTTATACCTTTTTATTTTTGGTTTATGCCCTCATGCCCTTCACTTGATAGCACTTCATCATAGTTACATTTGATTTAATTTCCACCGACCGCTCTTATGTTGATGTCTCTATTTCCTAATGTGCCTGTTTCATTACATCCTTTCTCCCTCTTGTGTGACCTGCCACTTGTCTTTGCATTCTCCTCAGCCAAATATAAGTATAATGGATATGTCAGATCACGTAAGTGTGTTTCTCTGTCCTTCTCCATTCTGCTCCAGCTCTGTGTTTAGACTGTAGACCCCTCACTATGTCATGTAACATAATTAGTACTAATGCTTTGCTTTAGTCTTTGCTTTACTGTCCCTTATTCTTCTAGAAATATACTGCTGCTGTCTTTTGTCTTATACAGAGACAAATATCGAAGTAAACTCAGAGCTTAAGCAGTGTTAAATATCATGTTTTAACTAAGACTGTTTTTTATTCTAAGTTACATATCATGAAATCATTTCAACATATGTTGACAAGAAATTAAATTAATTAGTTCCTGGTATTAATAACTGAAAATAAATAATTTTGTGTTTGATTATACCATGTAGTCCCATGAAATATTCTTTTTGTATTGTGCTGCATGTAGCAGCAGATGGCGCTACAACACCAGGGAACAGTGGAAGCCAAAAAGAGGCTGGCGTTCGATTCAAAGCCGATTGCAATTTAGGTAAATCTTTGCTAAATAATTGTTAAATGCATTACTTACTCTACTGGTTAAGAAAAATTTTAGTTATGAAATGCTATTTGTCACCTCTAACATTTCCTTTGTATATTTTTTATTTAATGTATCTGTTCTTATTAAGGATATTTATATTGAAGACATTTTTTTTGGTTTGTTTTCTCTTTGGAAATAGTGGCTATTTCAGTCATAATATCAGTTTTATTCTTATATTTAAGTGTAGCAAAACAACAATGCATGGCATAAAAAGCTTTTTCATGCAGTTGCAATGCAGATGAAAAAACAAAGCTTGCTCATGCAGCAAACACTGTAAAGGCAAAGCCAGCTTAGCTCACATACCAAAGTAAACATTTTTAGTTGTTATTCCTCTGCCTCATCATCCTGTTTACATTGGGTCACGGCGATCTGATAAGGCTTGCATGCAGGACAATACCATCATGTGATTAGCATTTCAGAAAGGGACAGTTGCCGTCTGGGTTGTTCAGGATGCACAGTGGACCTGCCAGGGCGGGTGAGCGCTCTCTAACGCTGCACGTGTTTGACAAGGGCCAGATGAATCCAGGAGCTATCGGTGGCGCCCCGTAAATCAAGGAGGCAGCTGACGGTCGGGATAAACGTCTGTTTATCGCCCGGGGCCACACAAGCATGCTCTGTCCTCCAACCAACCAACCATCCACCTTTCTACCAACCAGAGGAAAAGGACTCCTCCTCTTCCATTCAACTTTACCACTCCTTCAATGCATACAAACATAGGGGTTGAATCTGGAGCCTCAATCGTCATTCGGATTGTGTGTGTGTACATGTATGTGTGTTTGGTGCATGATCATCAGGTGTTCATGTGTTTCTACATACACAGTATTTATTCTTCGACACAGGAGGTTGTCACTGGACATGCTGTCAAAGCTACAGTCAAAAATCAGCATGTGAACTTTCTGTTTGAGAACAGAATGTCTACATTTTCTGTCTGCACACAATCCAAAACGGATCCTTTAAAGGTTTAATGATCAAGGTTTTTGAATAAGTAATATTATAAATTATTACTTCTAGTTTTATATTTGTTGAAATGAAAGTAATGTGCTACACATTATGCTTCAACTGACACAGTATCTGATTAGATTTGACTGGCTTTAGCCAAGCCGTGTCTTTGCTTTGTTCCACCAGAAAAGTGTAGAAAAGTGAGAAATAAAACTGAGAGATTTCTTATTAATTCATGTTTGTCACAAATGAAAAAAGTAAATGTCGCTGTGAATGTTTTAGTTGAAGCGCGTGCCAAGTAGATAAGAGATGTTGAGTTTCAACACCAGATTTAAAAAAAAAAGATAAATGATTCCTGCTTTTATGGCATGATGCTTTCAGAAATTACTTAAGCAAAACTAAAACGAGGAAAATTGCAAGATTTTTCACACAAACAATTGTTATCTTTAAAGAGCTTATTAATTAATTATCACATTTATTTTAAGTTGGTGGATCTTTTTATTTATCTATTGGCATAACACCCTACAGTGAAATTAGATTTTTCCTGTAATATCTTGTAAAATAATTCTATAATTTAAAACAAATATAGCAAAAAAAAAATAAAAATAAATACCAGTACAGTTTAACACTAGAGTTTAATTACTAACTCATTCATAAGCATCAATACAAGCTTTCTTACACTTTTTATTCTCCATTGTTTGACAGTAATGGATGAAGTTAGACCGTCCTTTCAAAACCGATCGGTTAAAACCACCGGCTGCACCTCCACCTCCATCACATCAAATGCGTTCCTTCACAACACCCTGCACCCCAACCAGGACCCCCTGGTCAACCAGGGCAAAATCAACATCCCCCTTGTTAATAACCGTAAAGGAAGTCTGCTCCCCATGGGGCCAGGGCCTGGGGCTGACCCCTCGAAACTGCGCCTCAGTATCTCAGGTCCAGGAGACGTGGTGGCCAGATCCCTGGCTGAGAGTCGGCTGAACCGGGCCCGCAGTCTGCCGGTGAAATACCGCTACCACCCCAGTAATGCCATGCTGCTCAGTCACAGTAGGCACTGTAGGTTGCCCCCTTAGCGGGATGCATCAGCCAGTAACCCCGCCTGTCCTGTCCCTTCATTTTGTTTGTTTGCTGCATGATGGTTTACACTGCCAGAGCTGCTACTGTTGTTGCTCCGGCTGCTTTGCACGGATTTGCCTGCTGGTGCAGTGGCTGCTGCTGTCTACATTGGGTGACTTCCAAACTAAGGAGTGCTAAAACATGTGAATCTAGAACTGACACAAAAGATTTGCTTATTAGTATTTATTTTCAGACTGTTGCAGGAGTAGTGAGCCCTGAGGATACTGACCTTTGGGAGCTGAAATAGGAATTTAGGTTTTTAATCATTTACTGTGAAAGCTTTTATTACCCAGTGGCTGGTAAGCATTTAATTTTATTGTTGCAGGTTTAAGTGAGAAATGTTTTTGCTTTTACGGTTAACAAATTAAGTTTAAACCAGGAGGAGTCTGTCAAACAATATGGCAAGGAATGCATACTTTCTGATGTGGTATTTTCAAAGTACATTAGAGAGAGAATTATTTGTAAAGTGGAAAGTGCTTGTGATATTAGCTATTCTGAATGCCCAATTGCATAAAGGAAATGTCAGAGAATGACATTTTATTAGAAGGCAAAGTCGTATTTCTTATCTTTTATTAGCAGAATTAGGTGACAGCCTAGGATGGGTGCTCAGACAATAATGAATTTCCACATGCTTGGAATAGTCACGGCTTGCAGCGTGCACATTGATTTGCACTAATATCATGCTGTGTTATTGATTTCTAACCAAAGGACTAATGCGGGTTTGAAGTGACGGTGCACTTGGCATTTGCGCTGGAAGAGTGCAGAGTGGATAAGAGTATCTCAGTGCCTGTTTGAAAGCTCTTGAAACTCAAACACAATATTGTAGATCAGACTGCTGTTAGCTTGACTGAAATCTTCAGAAGACTGGGCCTGGCCTCACTCTGGCTGCTCTTTGTCATCCTTTCTATTTGACTGAGACTTAAGCAAAGTTCAAAAAACAGAGTGTTTTTTTTTTGTTTTTTTTTTTACACATTTCTCAACAAAGCATAGTTGAAAGGAAGCTGAACTTCAATCTGATCAAAATAATTTTCAAAAATAAAAAATAAAAAAAATGGATCAGTGTCCTGCAAATGCTTAACACCAATGTGTCAAACACACACACACACAAAAAATACTTTTTAATCTTTTGAACATGTATTTTTCATTTAAACTTTTCAGACTAGTCCTGACCTTCTTCTACTGGAGGATGATGTGTATTTACTTGCTGCTTTTGCTATTCATAGTCCACTAAGTCATGCCATGTCAGTGAGCCCTGTCCTTAGTGATGTGAGTGCTAAGTGTTCCCTTGGCATGGAGGTAGATCTGTAGTAGAGCCACTGTGCACTCTAGGCCAAACTAGAATGATTTAGTGGGGATCAGATAGTTTTATTAAAAAAATAAACTATCCACTCAAGATCCAACTCCATAACCCTTTTTTATCTCATTGTCGTTGCTTTTGCCCATGCCCCACTGACAATGACAGTCTGTACCATTACATGGCAATTATTGGTGTAGGTAAGCATGGTCACTCTGATGCAGACTGCTGGAGGTCCACCTGCACAATTTAGAGTGTGTACTGAACAGAGGCAGTAGTGTTTTACTGAAGGTCCTGTAAAAGTGCACCTTAGAAGATCCAAAATATGGGGGTTTTGGGATGTGAGCCTTCTGTAACATTTTCAGGTCATAATTAGTTTTTTTTTTTATCCGTTGTTTACTCCTGCCTTTCTCAGATTTACCATCCGTTACTAATGCTTTCTCTATATTTTCTCAATTTGACACTGAATTATTAATTTTCCTTTTTTTTTTTTTTCTGTTCGATTTTTTTGTTTGCAAAGATTGATTGATTGTTGGCTATGTTGTTGTTGTTTTTTCATGTCAGGTCCAGCACACATTCCCAACCATCTGTCTCTATTCTGACATTCTGTGCATGTGTTTGCAGTGGAAGACGAGCATCCGTCAGCTCTCTCGCCCAAAAAAAAGCAGCGCAATGGAGGGATGCGAAACTCACCCAACTGCTCGCCTAAAATGATGAGGTAAGAGACGCTGATTTTATTCTCCTTCCAGCCTTCAAACGGGGAGTGAGAGGAAGTCAGATACGGGGAAGAAGGGAAGGGAGGGAGGAAGGGATGGAGGGATGTGCGTGAGAGATACTTCAGAGGCGGATGCTGCTGATGGTGAGATGGTGGGAGTTTTGGATGGATGGGAGGGGGCAAATTAGGGGTGGCAGAAGAAGGAGGTAAGAAACTCTGTGAGAGAAAGAGAGGAGAAGTGCCCTGTTAGGCTCTGGCTGTTTAGGATGGCATGCTGTCAGCTGTTAATGACAGAGCTGAAATAATATTTCTGTCATGAAAAGCGGCTGTGAGGAGCCGTTTGAGAACTCCTCTGGCTTTAAAGTCCCAGCTGTCACCTCCTCCGGTCTGGTCCACATGTGCTCCTTAAACAATGCTGGCACTAATGACACCAGCAACCAATCAGAGGGACCTACATGGTTACTTTGCCCTCAGGCTACTCCTCTATTGTGGGAACCCCTGTGAGTACTGTTTCTGGTACTTAAGGCCATATGTGAGATGTATCATCACAATCAAATATGAATTCAAATATTACCTTCCTTTTATCCTGTCCTTTGGAATTAAATTGCTGTTAATTGATTTTGAAAGATAAAAGGGTTCAGCTTTTGTGCTCCTCCGGCTGCGAGGCGAGGTTAGCAACACGACATCGTGGAAAATACAGGGAGGCCGAGCTGTGCGGATTGGGACGGCAGCATAAAGGCATGGTGGGAAAGATCTAACAGGACAGGAACACTCATAGCTGCGCTCGCTCTACTCCTAATGAGAGTAAGTGTTATGGCCGTCATCTTTATGACTTAACAATGTGAAAACCTAAAGAGAAGAGGTGTGTGTTTTTTGTCACACACACACTTGTCACCGTTAGTATTTACACAGTGAAGCTGCTCTGCAGTAGAACATCCTGCACCAAAATAAATAACTCAATTTTCTGTATGGAATTTTCAAAATATTAAATAGTTTTATTTTATATTATTTATTTATTTTTTAATCTCAGTTTTCATTTAGTGTATATTGTTTTCTGGTTATTTTTGCACTTTCCTTACATTCTAGTAGAATTCTTTGTATGTTGGTCCTCCTAGCTTCCCTTAGGCAGCGTTCCTCCTACTGCACTGGCATGCCTGTGTGATTTTGTCCAGAATACTTGTCAGCCTCCCCCTCAGTTCTCAACAAAACAAGCACTTAATAAGCCTTCACACTTGCCGAACCATTAGCCCAACACAGAGTCATACCCTTCAGTCTAGTTTGCAACAGAGCATCATTTTAGATGCCCTCGCTCAGAGGGAGAAAACGGCTACAAAAACAACTAGACATTGGCACATTTCCAGCGAACCGCTTGTTTAAAAGGCTGTTTAGTTTGCCTAAGTTAAAGTACAAAACCTTTTCTTCTCTTCCTTTTTTGCTTAGGAGATGGTCCCTGTTTGCCATGTAATATATGCATCTTTTCTTTGATCTCGCACTGATAATAATTCTTGCGAGTTATTTACTCCGTTTTGAAAACGCTTCAAAGCGATGTCAAAGTTTTCTCTGCTTTAGGGGTGCTTCTGTATTCTGCTGGCTCTTGGGTACTGGGATGACAGGTCCTCTGTTATAGGTGTAGATTTTTTTTTTTTTCCAAGTCTTAGCCCTCAGCAAAACATCAAATTACCCATCATAGTCCACAGCCCCCCTTCACAGCTGCCCCCGTCAACATATAACACCATATATATTAAACAGTTGTGCTTTACAAGGTGGATTTTATGCACAATGAAAAGTGATTGTTTGAGGTAGCCTTAGGGATACTTTATTCTACAAGCAAGGAGGGGGAAACACTGTAGAGAGCTAGCAAGAGAGCGAGCATACGTATCAAGTATGGTTTTTACAGGACTTGCAGCCTGAAGGCCTTTGTAAATAAATAATGATCAACAGATTGGCTGTGGGCTTTTGAAAAGCATGCCTTTGTCAGTTTGCATGATGGGGAAAATTTTCAAAGCAAGAGGCTGCCTTCATAGTCTGGCAGAGAGGGATTGGGGGAGCACGCCCATCCCCAGCTTGTGACTGCAGAGTGATGCACTAGAATAACTCAACTCGGTTTGAAAAATATACTGGGGGAGGGAGGGAGGAAGAAAGAGAGCGGGTGAGACACTGGAGTGAGACATGCTGTAAGGGAAATATTTGTCCTATATAAAAGTGCATCTGGTAAAATATTGTATCTCATTCAGGGAAAATATTTGCTTTTCAGTCTGATGCACAATGAATTAAATATAAATATGTATTTTGGGAGAGGAAACTTATAATAAAAGATGTACTTTCCAAAATAATAAATACGAATTAAATGTAGAAGACAAATATTTTAGGAAATTATTTAAAATGTATTTAAAGTCTGTATCTTATAATTATACTCGGGGTGACAATGCATCCTAGCTGGCCTTCCCTTAGCATGGCTGTGTTGTAGGCATTAACACCATGACATTTACACCATTCCCACAAACCTTTTTGACGGGTCATGACTGATGACATGTATCCAATCGCGGAAGATGTCACAGTATCATCCACAGCTGATATCCCTTGGGCGTGGCACTGTGGCTCAAACGTCATGTCTGCTCTCCCCAAGTCTTGTGGTAGGTTCAACCCGAGGCAGAGGGAGAAGGAGGTGTGTGGAGCCTGTGACAGGCTGCCAGTCACACTGCTGACAGCTCTGTGAAAGATAGCTGTCTTGGCAGAGAGAGCTGGAGCGGCAGCCCGCCTGCATGCGCCAGTCAGCCCCTGTGTGGAGGCGAGCGGAGCTGAGCAGATTGAAGTGACGGGGGCTCTGCGGAGTTGATTGGCGCAACGCGCGCCTCTGGATGAAAGATTCAGGCTGAGTGTAAAAACACTAAATGCTGTCAGTGTTATTATCACCTGCAATAACTGATAGAGGGAAGAGAGGTGGAGAGAGAAGCTGGCTAATTGACAGCTTTTTTTTTTTTTAAACTTTTACTTTTCCTGCGATGGTATGCAACCCAAACGCAGGCTGAAGGAAAAGGCAACATCAAAGCCTTGTCAGTGAATGACAGTGTTGATAGAGGATAGAGAGAGTGATACTGAGAGAGATGTATGTCAAATTCTTGAGATGTTTTCTCCCATATTACTCAAATATCTGTCTCTCTGCAGTTCCCCGTTTTTGGAGTCTGTACATTGCTGTTATAACTGAGGATTTCATTATTTGGGTTGAGTTGTAAATAAATTACGTTTGCATTGCTGTAAAACAAGCAAGTCTTATTGGGTAACCACACAGAATATGCAAAAATAATTTTCTCCTGAGTTTTTTTTTGGATGACATTTTCTGGATTGCCTTTAGAGGAACTGTGAGAACATGTCTTGTAGGTTGGAACAAGAGAGGCGGTATAACAGGACTGACAGGAGCCCTTTCATGGTCAGTGTTACACCGGATAAAACTCAGCAGCCCACTGCTGTGGATTAGCCTGTTTGGTTGTGACACGCTGTTGAAACATTAATGGCCATCAGTTGGAAAAGCAAAATGTGATTGGGCAAATTCCTGAAATATTTAAAGTGTGAGCCTGTTGGAGCTTTTACTATTTGCACCGCATGGCGTCAGGAAGTGAAAGAGAGAGTAAAAGCTGGTAATTGGCCTTGTGTTGTCATGCCATTCAGTCAGTAGCACTCAAGTTTTGCTGTTCTCTGCACCACTGCGAGCACCAGGGTCTTTGAATTGTCTGATGACTTGACATCAAGGACAAGAAGGAATGGAGGAGTGATATCATCGTTATGGGACCTACAGTATGCAGTTCAGCAGAAAGTTTAACACTTTGTGAACAGGATACTTTTTATATGTTGTATGAATAAACTGTCTAGATCTCAAGAAACCCAGGTGGTCTTTTGCGCTTCTTTCATGTTACCACTGCACCCACAATGCTGCTGTCATTTCACAAAAATTAATCAATAATGAACATATTGTTCTGTTCTCTCAGTAGACATGACCCCCTTCTAATTCCTGGAAATGAAATTGACAACATGGACATGAACGTGAAGAGGTATGACTCGACAGGGATGTTTCACTGGTGCCCCCCAAAGGAGATCGAAAAAGTCATCTTGGTGAGTGGGGCGAAAAGTAACTGCAATCCACTAACTAAAACATAAAAAAAGAAAGAAAAAAAAAGACTTAAGTAAGTATGCTCAGGAGCGAAGGTTTCCCCTCAAAACTGTAGTAACACAATCACATACTAATATGTATTGAAATTTCTCTCACTGCCTCTCTGTTGTTCAAGGTGAGTTTATTGTTTGTTTTTTATATATATCCACCGAGGATCTGTGAACAGCATTTCAACACTCCACGCATGGGTTTGCTCGGGTGTTTTAACATGGCAGTTTGTAAGCATTTGGGTTTGCGCATATTTTGTTTGGGCGGGGTTAACCTTGTCCAAATAAAACATATAAAATATATAGAAGCATATTTATTACTTCTCTATACACCAGTTGTTGCTCTTTAAAAGATTTAACTTTCATTCTTACTTATTTTAAAGGAGGCTGAAGGACGTTCCTATACTGTATGAGTTGATTTACCAAATAATGTCCCAGATATGTACAGTAAATAATCAGTAATTAACAAAAATGTTTAAACTGTATAAAGTAAGTATGATCCACTTTCTTGCAGTGGTCCTCTTGGTGCTTATTGTTTTTCCATATGTCTAATAAAGAAAGATACGGTCTTAGTTTCAGACCAAGTGGTATCATAGCAGCATTTAGTTTACTTAACATACACCCAAACCAGCAATCGAATGCACATCAGGCTGGTGTGACAGGCGACAGATCTTGAAAGCAGGGCATTGCATTGTTCTTTTCTCAACATCATACTTCATATAATAGAGGCACTTTGTTTATTTATACCTCTCTGATTTATGACAGGGTCCTTGTCATACATACTGTATGTGCCTAAAATCTTACAAACTGCATTTTTCAGCCTGATTGAATCAGCTGCCCTTTGAAAAAAGACAAGATGTTTGTTGTTGTTTTTGTTCTGTAAAATTCATCTTTCTGATTATCCAATAAACTGCTTATAAACAGAATAGTGGTTAACCAAACTTTTGTTTATGTATAAGTAGACCGCTATGTAGTCAGACCTTGTAGACCTTGGTTAACAAACTATTGAATATGGGTTTATAACAGTTTATAGCAGACTTTTGAACACTTTAAGTAAATGGTGTTACCTCATGCACATTAACCAGTTTCCTGTCAACAGCACTAATTTATATTCTGTAAATGTCTATGTCTTCTTCTATTGTCTGCCTGCGCTCCTCCTTACCCCTTCCTCTCTTTTCTCCCTCTTCCCTTTATCCCTCTGTTCCCTGCAGACCCGGAGTGAGGCCTCCATGACAGTGCTGAGCGGCCATGTGGTGGTCTGTATATTTGGGGATGTCACGTCCGCTTTAGTGGGGCTGCGAAACTTGGTCATGCCTTTAAGAGCAAGCAACTTCCATTACCACGAGCTAAAACCTATAGTTTTTGTGGGCTCGTTGGAATACCTGCGAAGAGAGTGGGAAACTTTACACAACTTCCCCAAGGTCTCCATCTTACCTGTGAGTATACCAGTCCACCGCCGACACATTTTAAACCATAATCTCTGTTCTACTAATAAAGCATTGACATTTTGTTTTACATGCACATTGAAATCCTGAGAGCGATTGTCAGTTTGATTTGATCACACATTACTCAATTGAATGATCACTCCATGAGAGAGTAGTCAACCCCTCCCTCATATCCAGAGCTGTGACACATCCTGCATATCCAAAGTGGAGTTTATGTGTGTTGCAGCTGCAGTGCCCATCACAGATGGTGTGGCTTGCTGCCTTAGAGCTTGTTAGGCCTGGCTTGACTGATGATCAGAGGAGAATCCCAAACACAGCCCTCAGCGCAGGCTAGCCTTTAGATTAGTCCATGTCTCTGATTCTCCAGTGCCCAGTTAGATCAGTGGAATGTCATCGCCTCAAAACAAGAATACTTGTTAACTAATTTCCCAAAGCTCCATTCCCGCTTACTTCTTAAATTTGTTTTTCTTTCCCCTATGTCTGTCTGTTCTCTGTGCTTTGCCCCCCCCACTGTCTGTCTGTCTTTCTCTCTGTTCTCCTCACCCTGAAGGGTACACCATTAAGCCGGGCAGATTTAAGGGCTGTCAACATCAACCTCTGCGACATGTGCGTAATACTGTCAGCCAATCAGAACAATATCGACGATGCCTCTCTGCAGGATAAAGAATGCATCTTGGCATCACTCAACATCAAATCTATGCAGTTTGATGACAGCATTGGGGTCTTACAGGCTAACTCCCAAGGTAAGGAGCGTCCTATTAGACTCCATGTGCACTGCTGCCCAAAGGGGACAGGTTATGGCAGGAAAGACAGCATTCAAAGATTGAAAAAGAAGTCAGGAAAAGATGGGAGGAGGACACACAAGAGGGATGGGTGTAGTTTGAGAAGCGCAGAGGCTAAGTGCTCATAATTGAAACACTCTGCGAATGTGTTGCAATTGGCGTCTACCGTATAAACTGACTTTACTGTAACTCCTGAAGAAGTGCGCGCACAAAACATTGTGTTGATTGCTTCATCAAGCTTTTGAAGAGTGTTTACTCCACGTAATTTTTTTTTCTGATCATTTCAGCCTTGTCCCTGGTAATTACATGCTGCTAAACCTCCTTGATAATATTTTTTAATGATGTAATCAACATGACTGTGTCATTTGATGTTGTTCCCCCTGATCTGGTGTCTGGCACATCCGTCTGGAACAGATTGTTGATGTTTGCAGACAAACACACGAACCTGGCATCCCATCAGGCCTCATCATCATTAAGCAGCTAGTACAAATCACCAGGCAGGCCAATTCAGCTGCTCCTCATTAGTCACAACAAAACAGCGACACATGCACGCACACACACCTTCGTGTTTCAACGCGTTTGTTCGCACACACGGAGACATGCACACTCACGGCATCCACAAACAGGTAATCCTCAGTTTATGATTAGCCCGAAAGGCATGACATGCCTCGAGCCCAGTACTATTTAGTGCCACCACAGTGACTGTTGTAAATACAAATCAAAGCTGAAGGTCCAAGAGGCCATTATTTTTTAGTGCAGAGCACTTCCACATGTTTTAGGAGAATGCCAATGCTGTTATTTCTCCAGCCTTGAGTGAGTGATGTGCTGTCAATAGCGGTGCCACCGAGGAACAATAAGCATGGGTAAATCTTAGAGCATGCTGCTCTGGGGAGCAGTATTCACAGAAAGCCACCTCAATATGGAAGCCCACTAGCCTATATCCTCTCCCAGGGTCGATGGATTGAGCCTATTGTCATCAATAATTGGGTCTTACATCAACCACCCATTTGAGTGATAAATACTTTGAAAATGCACTCATGCACACCACAGTGACATGCAACCATGCATACACAAGGAAACGCACGCACTTACCCAGACACTGCTATTGTATCATAGGTATTGCTTTGGGGATTCCTCCCTCCTAGCATTGCTCCTATTCAGACGCTGTCTGTGGAATTTAAAACAAGAAGGTGTAAATGAATAAGTAAACATGCTCTTTCCTGGGGGAGAGTTTCTCACGGCTGCTGTAGCATGTAGTCAACCACAGAGAATAGCTGTGCCCGGGGGGCTACAGGGATAAGGGGGTGTGTAACCCAGATCTCACTTGTCTGTTGTACATTGTTGCTGAACAGATGAGGTTACAGCCTCGCAGTAGATCAACACACATTGTTTTCGAAGTCTAGCTTCTCTATTTAAGATAATAAGGAAATTATGCTTTACTTGGCAAACTGTTACTTTACAGCTAGATACAGCTAGAAAAAAAAAACTTGTTATATGTTTTTTTTTCCAAAAGGTTTGTGGTTTAATTGTATAAAAAGATACAGGAGTATTTTATGTGTCATAAATGTGAAGGTTTCATGGTGGAATTAAATCCTTGCACGCAGAAGATTACTATGATCAGGGGGATAAACATGTTTTTTAGCTCTTTTGGTTTTGCAATATTCGGTCTTAGGAAGACATACAGCTCTCTGTTTTGGAGCTCACCAGCTCACATTGCAACTTTTGAGCCGTTTGTAACCTCTAACAGGTTTTGAAAGCAGCTCAGCAGCAGGCCTCATGTATCCCTGTTCTTCTGTACACACTGCACAGAGCGGAAACTGTTCCTCTACGGCTCCGCACTGTCTTCATGTTCACTATCATACAATAAGAGCAGCGTTTTAGAGGCAGTATCCAAAAAACTTGCTGTCACTCTCCAGTGGAGTAAACATCATCCTTTATGGACATCGACAAAATGATGTTCGCACTGTCTGAGCTTGTGCTCCCTGGTTGACTCAAAGTGTCAAACCTCTGCTATTTCCAAGTTCAATAATTGGTATAACAAGAGTTATGATTATCCATGCTTTCAGTTCAGTGTGTGCTTCCTGCTGTGTACTAAACTATTTGGTGTCTTTTCTGTTGCAAAGCGTTGGGAGATCTCTTTTGTAATGTAAGCAGCTCATTGAGTTTCTTGACAGGAAAGGCACACACACACACACACATACATACATAGGAAATTTGCAATCCTTTTAAAACTTTGTGGCCTGAATATATTCCCTGCATTATGGTTCCTTGGTGGTGGCACTATAAGCTGGCATTTTGCTGTAGTCAGCACTAAATGATGGATGTCAAAACACAGTTGATGCATTATGCATATAGCATTACGGATTTAAGGTGTTTACTTGTCACTTTGAGGAAATGCAAAAATGTGAAGTCATGTGAATTCATACTCCTGTCACTTGCACTTGTATTTCATGGTTCTCAGCCACGCCATTTCCGATAAAAGGTTTTCAGGATCCACTTCACCAGTTTTATTGTAACAAAATGAACAACATATAAAATTTATGTCTGCCCGTTGATGGAACAACGCGAATGCTAAATATGTCTGAGCTGACCCCTAAAAGCACAGTATCTCTATGGCAATTTTTAGGCAGGTGCCTTTTTCACTTAGCCTTCCCCACCACCTTCCCATTTTTCTGTCAATGCACACATTTATGACACAGGAAGCACACATCAACAACTTCATGCTGAGTAAGCTGACATGCACTATGTATAATGGTATTGATACAGTGTTCCAGGTCACAGCCTCGTGCCTATGATACATCTATATTCTGAGACACACAGGTTTTTGCTTGGACTGTGTTTTTCTGGAAAAAAATAAAATGTCCAGTAGACCAGAATCCGACTTTTTGTCATCTGTTTTTACCATTTATTCTACCACATAAATGTATAATCTCTGAGAAATGTCAGATTTGCAGTAGACTAACTACTGCACTGTGTACTCTCTGGGCTCTACAACTAGATAGATAGACATAAACTCCTGCTAAAACTAAGTTTAGCAGATTTCAGTAACTGCCATCTCAGCTTTTGACTCCATTGGGGAAAAACTTGTTTTAAATATATAAAATTCTAAAATAATTTGATATATTGATTTAAATCCAAATATTAAACACAGTACAAACAACAAAATAGAGATACAGCTAAATCCTATCAACTTTAATAATCAAAATTAACTTTAATTTCTTCAACAAACTAAATGGACAGGTCAAATAATCAGTCGAATAATCCTTAACTGTACTGCTTCTGTATGTACCGTGTACTGACTTCCAGGAATCTGTATGTGGTTTTCAGGTTTCACGCCTCCTGGAATGGACAGGTCATCTCCAGACAGCAGTCCAGTACATGGTTTCGTCCGCCAGGCATCTGTCACCACCGGAGCCAACATCCCCATCATCACAGAACTAGGTAAAACTGTTTTCACCCACCTCCATTGCAAATTCTGCATGCCATACCTCAGATCAACTCATTATTCATTTACAGACAGACACATACGTAGAGCTGATAATCATAGATTTAAGCATTATGCATTCATCAAGTTGCAACTCATCCAAAGTCAAATGGACTCAAGAATGCTTGTGGAATTTTTGTTCACTGTTGCTGGATCCAACTTAAATTCATATTCATGTGTATTATTTGATCTGGCTAGTTTTTGTCAAGTGGTGATGATGTTGGTTGCACAGAACAGGGACATGCTTTGCTCTGAGGACAATGTGGACTACTGTAACTTGAGGATGTTAGATTGGCATTTTTAGGACTATACCTTCATCTCCCGCAATTTGTCCACTAATGCACAAGAGAAACTCAGCCTGATGGAGAGGGTGAGAGAGGGAGAAAAGGCAAGAGAGTGAAAAGGTAGTGGGAAAAAAACTGCCTTGGTTGCAAAATGGGTCCATTTATTAATAACAATGGCAGTGGCTGTATTCCCACTGGTAGTGGGGACTCATGAAACTTTCAGATCTCTGAGGGGCCTTCTAAAGCAGCAGAGACTGGCTACTCTGTCTCCCCTGACCCAATTAGGGAGCAATGGAGCATGAGGCCAGCTAAGAAAAGGCCAGAAAGAGAAAGGAGCTACCTAATGTTACTTGTAACCGGGCCAGCCATTACCTGCAGAGAGGCTCTCCCATTAGACTGCTGACCGCATACGTAATCATCTCAACTAGATGCTATCCTTGTCGGAGTCATCGGTTGCTGTCCTGGACTCAAATGCTAGAAGTTCCTGTGTTGTGCCTTTGCTTGTCTGTAGCTAACGAGTTTCACAGCTACAGCAACACTAGATGTGATAACATTGTCCTCCAGGAGAGGAAGAAGTAAGAGCATGCAGAGGAGAGTGGCTGCATGTCTCAGTGGAACCACATACAGTAATTACATTGTCATATGTTCAGTCTACAGTGCCAGGAGCAGATTAAAGTCAAGTTGAAACATAAAAACAGGCCTCATCTGAGTTGCATGATCAATTTTGTTTGCATGGCGTGTAAAGTAGGTGTGTTTATGGATAAGACCATGTTTATCCCTTTCACTGTCTTACCATGAGATAATTTATTGTTGTTGTAGTGGTATAGTGCTGTGACAGCTCTGGCTTTGTATCCGCTGTGCACTCTAATCCAGGGTGCTTTACTTTTAGATACCGGACAACCATGAATGTCTCAGACTAATTCCAGACTTGACACTAGCAGTCTGAGACATCGAATTGCCTTTATTGCAGTCTTTGAAACTGTTGCAATAACGACACCATTTCTCCCCTTCCCCGCACTGTCTCATCACCATTAGCTAAACCTGGCAAACTACTGCCATTGGTTTCACTCAGTCAGGAAAAAAAAAGTGGAACCAACATACAAATGATAACAGAGCTGGGTAAGCCGAGCCTTTGTCCTCTGCTGCTGTTCGTTCCTTCGTTCCTTCGTTCCCTCGCTCCGCCGCTCTGCTCCTCATCAGCTTGTCTTGATTTATCTGGCTGCAGTCAAGGCCCTCGCTGCTCCCATGGCTTCACTTTGAACACATTTTTATTCTTCGTTCTGGTTGAAATTGACTGTCTTGTTTTGGCCCCTTTTTAATGATTTTTTCTTCTTTTTTTTTCTTTTTTGGGGTATTTTTTTTTTTTTTCCTCCAGTTGCGTTTGGAGAGCATCACTAGGCTTTTGATCATGCTCAGACTGTCCTTGTGGCTGTTTTCATAGCAACACCCCCCCTTTGCCCGTCACCCCCTTCCTCCTCCAAACAGACACACACAAACACACACATATCCACCCCCTCTCCCTCCCCCCCAATTCACTCCTTTGGCCTGGGCCTGTTTGCATCAGCCCCATGTCTCTTTGACTGACATTTCTGTTCCACAGCGCACAGGAAGCTTGGGAAGAAATCAGATATCAAAAACAAAAAAAAAAGTCAAGATCAAACCATCTTTTAAGCTGTTTATTTATTTTTTAAATTTATTTTCCAGTTTCTTTTTCTCTCCTCTAGACCATATCTCTCAAGCTCAGATATCGGAGGAGTCAAACAAAAACTTGCTCGGTTTTCAAGTAACGCTGGTTCATAGACCCTTCACTGCCCACTGCTGCTAGGAATACAGTCTAAGGACAAAGACACGCACTATGCCATACACGAGAGACCAAATAATTATTAAATATTATTATTATTATTATTTCAGTTTTGGATTATTTTCATTTCCACTGTGCCATTTAGTTCATTTAGCAGACCTGATTTATTGTTAATCATGAGATGAAAGTGTGTTGTTACCTGGCTTTAATATGACTTTCAGGGCACAGGTAAATATTTGACATGTGTTTCTCTAAAAGTGATGATGTGACAAACACATTCATCAAGAAAACTCTGAAAAACATAGCATGAATTTATAAGTGCATGACTTTTTCATGTGACATAGTAGCCATTGTTGAAGTCTCACTTTTTACCATATTTACCTATATTCTGTGTTTCTGATAATATAATCATATTATTATAATATCATATTATTAATATTATATGTAGTTTTATCAAAGAAAGATCAAGATACAGTGACTTCAGAGGTACTAATGCATGCACATATGTATGATTAATTCAAGATTTGGGACTTCTACAATGGTTTATTACTGGTATGCATAATATACTTAAGTACTTTCTCCTAAAGTTGTGGTTTGTCCAAATGTATGAAATGCACCCTGCATGTGATATACAGTATGGTAGATTTAATATTATAATGCTGAATAATTTCTTTAAAAAAAAAAAAGTCAAAAATGCTTTTTTCACCTTCCAAACAATTACAGCACATGGACAGAAAAAAACAGAAATGACAGAAAACAGATTAAGTTTATTTCTAGATGAAAAGGTCAATCAAAGACATGTCAATTGTTTGGAGAAGAAATCAAGTTTCTGTTTAATCTTGGATTTCAAAATATTTGCAACTGTAAAAATTGCAAAATGTCGGGGCAAATATAATGTGCATCGAATGTTACATTATATTGCAAGCTCAAATACTGGACCAATACCTATATACCTGAGATGTTTCTGTTTCTTATTCATGATATAGCCGAATCTTTCCAAATGTAACTTAACCTAAACAAAGAATTCTACATTTCTAAACTCTCAGGTGTGTTGGTGTCTGTGTGTGTGTGTGGTTTTCTTTGCTCATACTTCTTCACAGCGCCCGCCTCTAACTCCCTCTCCCCCCCTCTCGCAGTGAACGACTCAAACGTTCAGTTCCTGGACCAAGATGATGATGACGACCCAGACACAGAGCTGTACCTCACTCAGCCCTTCGCCTGCGGCACCGCCTTCGCTGTCAGTGTACTCGACTCCCTGATGAGTGCGGTGAGTTCTCAAACACGCCACACACTCAGTGTTGGAGTGTTTCTTTTTTTTTTTTCCAAACCCAAAAATCTTTCAGCATCATACATTTTGCACACACATTTTATCATTTCAATCTTCCTGATTAGTTTGTTGTTTGGATGCTATGACAGAATATTTAGAATTTCAAAAAGAGAAAGTAGACAGAAGTCTCACACAGGAGACGCTGTGTCCACGGGGTAACAATTGCATGATGTTGCACTGGTAGAAACTTCAGGATGAGGGAAAGAGGTGAGCACTTCTGAAGTGAATCAGACTCAAAAGATGGACCTGCATAAACTTGGTATGGTATGGTATAAACCCTAGAATGTTGTCTTTTTTTTTGCTTCTTTGGTGGTCGTGACTAATATTTTATAAACAATTCTCGTATCATATTTTAGATACATCAGTAGTAGCCATTAAACAGTACTAATCTTACCCTCTGCAGCTCCTATAAATCAAAAAACGCTCCCCCAGTAGAGAAAATGGGGTAAGTTTAGCCATGATTTGCAGTAGATGCACGGTTTTGGCATTTCAAGCAGGCAGAAGTTGGTAAATGAAATGGTACAGTACATTCATCATACATCCCTGCCAGCTACGTTGACACCAAAAGGGAAATTGTTGGCATCACTCCTCATCTTAAGTATTATGAATTCAACTTTCAAGAGCCTTATTAGATGTTGTAACGAAATAAGTGTTGAAGGTTAGCGTAATGGCGATGAGACAAGCTTGGCTGTAACAAGCCAAAGAAATGCTCTTTCATCTTTTGACAATGTCATTGCCGCGCTGGAGATAAGATAAAAGAGGAGGCTGGAAAAAAAAAAATCCTTCTCTACACCTCATTTTTCCTCTCTCCGTTCCTTATGACCAACTGTGGTTTTCCCTTTGGTGCTGTGATGGCTTAATTCCAGCAGCCCTCTCAGTGAGTGAGGGGTTAGAGGGGCGTGCAGAGCTGAGCTGAGCAGGGAGTAGAGCAGGCGTCAGCTGTAGTCTGCCGCTGGTCAGAGGTGAAGCCAGCTAATGGACAGTGCTCATCCATCATGAGGCTCTGCAGGCCTGTCAGGGGCCCGGGGAGAGGAGCTGCCACTCCGGCCCGGCTGCCGAGTGACATCGGCTGTCTTCACACGTGGCAAAAGCAGGCCCTGATCGGCTTGAAGGACAAGAGAACCTGACACCCGCAGAGAGCAGTCAAATTGTTGTTTCAGAAGGGAAGTGGACATAATACAGTGTATAGAACAGAGTTCCTGCAGGGAGGAATAGTGCTCTTTTATTCAACACGAGGATCCCACATATACTATGACTATCATTTTTTTTTTTTTTTTTACAATTTTTACAGTGAATAACTATAATATATATACAACTAACTGAACATTGGAAAATTCAAGAGCAGCAAATAATTCTTAGAATCAATATTTCAGAATTGGGTATTATTAGAGATACCAGTTATCCAAACAGTGGTCTCTTCTCTTTGCTCAAGAGTTTCTGTCCGTGACTACTTTCATGTTCATCGCTAGGGTTGAAATCTTAAGGGATGTGCTTTCTTCCCACATCTGCCACCTCCCTGCTTGTGCCTCTAAAGGCAACCGCTTACAGATATCTCCTCTCTATTCTCCCCAGACATACTTCAATGATAATATTCTCACGCTGATTCGGACGCTGGTCACAGGGGGAGCCACACCAGAGCTGGAGGCCTTGTTGGCTGAGGAGAATGCTCTTAGAGGAGGCTACAGCACACCGCAGACACTGGCCAACAGAGACAGGTGTCGTGTTGCCCAGCTAGCCATCTACGACGGGCCTTTTGCCGACTTGGGGGTAAGTGGATGTTTAAGTGGAGATGACACGTTTTGGCACTACCCAACAGCACACATCTGGACGCCTCCGCTCCTCACGGTCCTTAATCCGATGTGAAAAACAGTGATCACGCAAAGCAGGCCTTAGTGGGTGGAGAGAGAAGGGGGCTTTAGAGAGAACAATGAACACCACCAAGGGAATTCCAAGTTTAATTGGTTCCAACCTTGTTTTTACAGGTTTTTGTTATTGTTATACAAAACTTTCAATACTGAAGTAATTTAGTTTTTTCTTGGATGAATTACAGCATAATTTTTGAAACATTGCTAAATTGTTACAGTCTGCATTGCCAACAGTTTATGTTCACTCAAAAGCAAAACACCCTCATAAATGCAGAACATTGAATTTTCACTACAACTTTTCAGAGAATTTATTTACATTTACTCTCACTGATCCGGATCATCAGGCTAACCTACAACTCACTGATGGTGTCTTTGTTCTGTTGTTCATCAGGACGGCGGCTGCTACGGGGATTTATTCTGCAAGGCACTGAAGACGTACAACATGCTGTGCTTTGGAATCTACAGATTAAGAGATGCTCATCTGGAAGTTCCAAGCCCATGCACAAAACGGTACAATTTCTGCCTTTCCCAAAATGGCAAAATGAATATTTTGATGTAACTTAAAAAGTGATTAGGCTTATATATAGAGCAATTCAAAATGGAAATTTCTGTGTTAGAGCAGCAACTTTACATAAATCACACACAAAAAAATAAGGTAGGTGAGAAAAATGTAAAATAAAGTAAAATTGAAAAGTTAGATACAATAAATAAATAAGTAAATGTGTTGAATATATACTGTAAAGTTGGTCATATGGTTGGAGTAATTATGTCTTGTTAAAAAGTCATATGTCTCCATCTGAAGACATCTGTTGCATAATATTTAATACTTACTTTCCATTATATTTGCAGTGTTTCTTGTATATGATTATTCACAGTCAAAATGTTCTGTTTTATATCTAATATGAATTTATTCATATGTATGTGTATCTATATATGAATAAAAGCTTCAAGTAAAAATTCCTTTAAAAGTTTGAGTGATACTCAATTGTTTCTTTTTTCAATGTATCTTTGACTGTTTGCTTCCCTACAGGGATCATGAAAGTTTCAAGGTATCAAATGTTTGTTTCTGGTCAGGTATGTGATCACGAACCCACCCTACGAGTTTGAGCTCGTGCCCACAGACCTGATCTTCTGCCTCATGCAGTTTGACCACAACGCAGGCCAGTCCCGGACAAGCTTGTCCCACTCTTCCCACTCCTCCCATTCCTCCAGCAAAAAGAGCTCCTCCGTCCACTCCATCCCGCCCTCCAACAGGCAGAACCGCAGCAGTAAGACCCGGGAATCCCGTGACAAACAGAAGTACGTGGACTCATATCTCCTGTGGAGTTTTACCGTGCATGATATGTCTTATACCTGACCTGTATTTTTATAGGTGTGTGTGTGTGTGCGTGTTTGTGTGCAGACTGTAGTGAACACATGCACTGAGACAAACAATGTGTATTGTGCGTTTGTGGTTTATTTGTGTGCTTTGTGCTCCGCGTTCATGCCCGATGTTTGTGCGTTTCCTTCATAATCATCTGCATGTGGTCTTCACTCTCAAATCACAGCAATCATAACATGACATTAAATTGGTAAACTCACTTTGTGAGACGGGCTCATTTATTATAATCAAAGACTTTTGAGACTCTTTTTCTTATAAATGAAGTCTGTTGCAGTGTAAACAGTAAAACCATTTGTTTGGATGGCACAGCCAATGTGGTTGGAAAGCTTTCAGGAAAAGGCCTCAACCACAACCAAATGAAATGACATAACTCAGCACAACACACATTCAGTATATTGTTGTTGGGTCTATCTGTTGTATCTGTCTTAATATTTAGTCACTTTGTGTCGTAACTCTTAATATTTGTGTAGTTAATAACTGTTGTTTGTTGGATATTTGTGCACATTTAGCGCTCATGATCAGTACGCCTCGATCATGGATGTGTTGTGTCGTGATTTACCTTCTGTAGCTAATGTTGATTATAGAGCACATTTGACTAACACTGTTGATATGCCGTTAGTCATAAGTTCATCCCTCATTAGCAGTGTTGATATTTTGTTATTCATGGTGCCTGTACTGCTTAATTGCACGTCCATGTTGGTAGCCCTCTTTAGCAGGCTCTTATTTCTTGTTCTGTTTATGATAAGGTTATTTCGAATTTGGTGAAACATTTTTTTAACCTAAATGTTAAATATCACTTATCCCCCCCTCCCCTAAAATATACACTATGGATTCAATCTGGGAGAATAAACCAACTGAACTTTGAAATCATGACACATTCTAAAAGCATGCAGATTTGTTATGATTGTACTCAAGAATTATTAAATGGTAGATGATAAGCCCTCAATACATCTTAAAAATTAAGATGTATGATATAGCCTGAATACTGTAGTAACACTATGTAAGCCTTAAATGGATTGGTAGCCATTTGTCAGTTGTGTATTTACTGTAAATACGACTTACTTACAGTAGATTACTTACCTCTCTCTCTGAAGTGCAACAAGGATGAATAGAATGGGCCAAGGTATGCAAGTTAACGATTCTGCATGACTTAGCAACTTTTACCTGGGGTTCTGATCATAACTATGTCCTCTGTGGATATTGTTATGACGAGGGGAGTTTGTTTTATTTATTATGTTCTTCAGATGTTAAGTGAACCATGCCTCAGTTTAAGTTTTGCTTTCATCTGGAAAGCAAAATGTCTGCTGCTGCTCCTGCCTCCTCCCTGCCATGATCAGGACCATCTCCACATTGCATGAGGTTTAGACGAACTCCCCCCTCCCTCCTCCTTTCTTTGTGCCTTTACTTCAGTTAATCACTTTCCTCCAGACAAATCCTTTTTCACATTGTTTCTTTTCTGCCATTTCCCATGCCTTTTTTTTATATGATTTATTTCAACTTGAGATGGTTTGCATTGTGTGAGAGGTATGTGTGTTTGCGCATCTTCCCTCCTATTGAATGCTGTTAGTTGACTGTAGCAGACTTTTGATTGTACTCTACTGATTGAGTACAGTAAGTAATTATTGTACTGGCATCAACATACAGCACAGAGTGACAACATTTTTCTTGACTGTACAAACGCAGATCATAGCTCACATGTAGGTCAGGCTGATTCAAATCCCCCCGATGCAGCCAATTGCTTACTTCTTCCAAGAACTTTAAGAAAGTGTATCCAGCCCTGTGCCATCGGTCACACCAAGAAAGTGGGAGGTGTGACCAATTTGAAGTCTAAATTGAAGGGGGATATGAGTATGTAAGTTTCCTCCTTGTAACCCTGTGCACCTGATACGGTGGTTTGAGGCGACATCACTAAGTTCACCGTATCAGCAGCAGACTCTGGAGAGAGATGGCAGACATCTTGCTTCACCTCAGGCACAATTCTACACATCAAATGCCTGTGCTGTAACACATGGCCCCGCAGCCTTAAGCTTGCTGACACACACACACACACACACACACACACACACACACCAATGAATCTCAACACATGCACATGCACATGCACACGAACACACACACACACACACTTATACACACACAAGGTTTGCTCCACATAGCAAAGTTAAATTTGATATTACAACTTCACCCAAAAGGAAGTGACATCTTGAATGGCATTGCAGATGCCTGTGAAGTGCTGGGAGAGAGTTTACAAACTTCTGACAGCTGGCATACACCCTTACCTTTCCTCATGCTGAGCTCAGAAACAGTGCTCTCATAGCCAACTTTATCACGAAGACATTCTCCCCAAAGTGTACATATCCAAATCTTTTAAATTTCTTCTCGCACATTATGATCGTCAGCATGAGAGTAACTCTTGCAATAATGTGACGGAGCAGAATATAGTATAATGTGTAAAGATAATAGTCCAATAACATAGTCCAAGATAATAGCATCTAGAACTAAAACAAAAACATGTTTTCTACCTAAACATTAGTGATACCTAGGCATCAGAACAGTTACATATTTTATGGTTTTGAGATATTTATCTCAGAGATTTCCTCCATCCCAACATTATAGAAGTGAATTTTTGTTTGTTTGTGGTGCTCATGGCTTTCAAATATTACATTAAAGACAGCAACAAGTCTTTCTAGAAACAGTGTCTCTGTTAAAACATAGACAGAATGTGCAAAGATATGAATTTGAGAGCTTGAGTGTCTGCATGGTCCGTGTTTATGAGGTACTGTACAGACGCTGTAGTTTGGTAGCAACATAAACACAAATTGCCATGTGTGTCATCTCAGAACTTACTAGGAACTCGAGCTCACCTCAGTTACACAGCCCTAGATAAATTTGTAGCTACCTGCCCCCTCCACTCTCATCTTTGCATTGACAGCCACGCCACTTCCAAAATTTCCTTCGCTTTGAATCTCAAATTGGAATCTAGTTTGGATAATCCATAGAAGAGACTATCACCTTTGTAGAAAGCAGTTAAAAACTGGAGATGCTGTTGTTGTGAGCATCACAAACTAAATCCTATTCCCCTTTGTATTGTATTGAATCAAACTATCTGCGTGACTATATAGCAGGAAGAAGTGAGAAAGCTTTTTGTACCTTACCCGACACTGCAACACTTTAGAACTGAACAATACTCCTAGCATGATTTTTTTTTTGTTATTTAAAATAGTTGTTGTGAAAGTGAAATCTGTCATTACACAGTAAATTACAATTCTGAGAGATTATATCCATCTGCTTGCACAGATGTACTTATTTAGACAATGCCACAATGACAACACCATGACATTCAAATTGGCTTAGTGCACCACAACAACTGGACCTTACGGTTTGATGCTGATCACAAAGAATGCCATGCAAATCTATCACTTAAACTGAGGCAGTATGGTTGTAAGTAATCCCACGTTGCACACTTTTTCAAACTAACGCTGTCTTTTTCTTCTTCCTCTCTCGCCTTGTCCTCTTCAGAAAAGAAATGGTTTACAGATGAACCAGAAAATGCCTACCCACGGAACATTCAGATCAAGCCCATGAGCACTCACATGGCCAACCAAGTCAACCAATACAAATCCACTAGTAGTCTGATTCCACCAATCAGAGAAGTTGAAGATGAATGCTGAACACAGGGTTTTCTTGCTGACTCACCAGACATCTGTATGCTCTTTCAAAGAAGATGGGAGGAGATCACTCATGGCGGAGTGATGAGGATGATTATGATAATGATGACAGGGATGTTGAAGACTGACACATTTCTCTTCACTCATTCTTCTAATCAAGGGTTGGACAGGAACCCAAACTGGAAGGGACCTCCTATGTGTATACCTTTAATGTTACTTCCATGCTCTTGGACATTGTTTTATTTATTAATGTATCCATAGTGATGTACATAATGACAATCAAATAAGGATTGTACAGCCCCTTCCCCTTAGCACTTTTTGGAATTATTTTAAGAGTTGACAAAAAAAAAAAAGAGTACTTCCTGTAATTCTTTGCAATAGTTCACCTCTTCGAGTGACCAGACTCCATGGCTAAGTTGACTGGTAATCGGAGGATGAGGGTTGCAGCGATAAACTGACCATATCATCTCCCAAAGATCCGCCCAGATGCGTCACCTCAAACCAGCTGGGCTTTTTGACTTCATATCTCCTGTCTGCTTCTGTTCTATTTGCACTAAAACTGAACAAGTTTCTTTTGACAGAACAACTGGAACCACCAGATTTCCCCTCAATTAACGTTGATGAGGCGATGAAGGAAGGAAGGAAGGAAAGAAGGAAGGAAGAAATTAAGGGAGGGAGGGCTTGCTTGGCTTAAGGAGGCATACTAATCGTGTTCTTAGGTTGTTACACATCATGTCATTGCTTAAGGTTTGCTACTTCACCGTTGACTCGTCATGTTGAGTGAGAGCATTCCAGTCCTGCAAAACAAAATCATCTTGCAAAACAGTAGTCTAAAAAACTCAGAGAATGGTGCAGTGTTGGTGATTGCTGGCTGAAAGAGAACCCTGTACCTACATGTCTTCTGCTGATATGTCAGATCGTTAAGCCTGTGACTATGTTTTACGCTCCTATCGCATGATATGTGCCTGAGCCCCCTCTATAACAGATACAGTGTGGTTGATCAACCTGAACACATGAGAAGGATGTAAACAAAAAAAAAAAACCTACCCTGGTGTTCATGCGTTCAGGAGCATTTACGTTATATACAAGCTCTGTGTGTGTGTGTGTGTGTGCGTGTGTGTGTGTGCGTGTGTGTGTGTGTGTGTGCGTACGCATTACAGCCACTTGTCCTTCTGGTGTTGCGCTAATCAGTGCTGTCATCTCCTCCATCGGTTTGTGTGTGATGGTGCACCTTTGAACGAAAAGCATGTGGGATCTTGGCTCTAAAAATGAAACTCATGGTAGAAAAAAAACAAACAGTCTAGAGGGTTTGGATCTACTAACAAAAACATATGTTGCATCAAAAATCAAACCAAAAATCCCCAACTATGATTGAGCTAACACGAACAGCAGCTGCGTGCCCACCGTTGACGCTTAGCCGCGATATCTGCGGCAGAATTGGGATCACAAAGAAGAGTGTTGCATTTTCTGAATGTTTTGTCTGTTACAAAAAAAAGTTTATGTTTATGGAAAGAAATGCCACATATCGCATAAAAGTGGGCATAAATGGGTCCTCCTTTGATCAGACCAACTGCCTGGCACAGGGTTGGCACAGAGGCAATAAAGAGCTTGGATGTTCTCTGTTGCCAATCCAGATGTCACACGCCTCAAAACTCTCAGGAGTTAAGCTGCTGTGTTCGGTCCTCTAACATGGGGAAGTGCTCAAACATAGTTGGGTGGAAACGCAACATTGCCACAGACTGCTGATAAGGACACTGGAGAGTAACCTATGTTCTTTATGCTTACCTGTGTGCAACGTGAGAGTGTATTTTGCACGTTTAGGCGCTGACTAGATCCAAATCCCGCTGTGATAGTGATGGAGGATGGAGGTGGTAGCCTTGTACTCCTAATACATAATCTTCATACAAATATGTAGTTGGATTTATACATTTAAACATGATTATTTTGTATCCATAAACATAATCAATTTGTAATTATTTTTCTAGACAAGAAGTGAAAAGTACTAAAGGAGACTCAAATGACATCTTTAATTGCAACTACATATCAAAGGGTTTTTTGTTTTGTCACCATTTATTTCACATCATACTAAAACAAAAGATTATTTTTTTATTCCCCTCTTTAACAAACTGCATCACTCTGGAGCCAGTGAAGCTTAAACTTGCTTGCATTGTGAAAGCACCATCTTCAGCCTGGCAGCTCAGCTCTGTTGAGTGCTTGTAGAAATAAATTAACCCTCATCTGAAGCCACTTTTAGTTGCACAGATGAGCCGCGTCTAATGAATAATGTGTAAGCTACTAAGCATGCATAGCTGCGAACATGCAGAAGGAAAGATAGGGGTAAAGGAATTCTGTATTGGGGGTAAATGTATTTAGATGGAGAGCAGATCAGAGTGGTGATAATAATGAGAAGACCACAGAGTAACTCCCTCTGTGTGCAGACCAGAACTGAATGACCTTCATTAGATGTGTTTGACCTAAATTAGGTCCCTAGTATGGAGGAAGAGTGTGTACACTACAGCACAGTGTGCTGGTGTTTTCCACAAAATATGATTTCAAATATGACACAGAGACACTGTCTGTCTTTATTGAAGTGATTCTCTTCTATAGGCTGTAAAGAAAAAAGTCATTCTAAAAAAAAAAGAAAAAAAGAAACAATTTTGGAATATGGAAAAGAACACAATATTGTGCTAAATATGTTTGTGTAAATTCAACCCATTATATAGACCATGTTTCTTTTTCAAACAAAATGATCTGAGCTTCAATGTCCGTCTATTGGGTGTGGTGCAACTATACTGAAGCCTCATACACATTGTCCTGAAGTGAACTTTTGAACTGTGATTACATCATTGTCACACTTTGTAGCAAATAGATTTCTTTTCACAAAATATGTGAGTAAAATGTATGTTTAATTGGGTTGTTAATGGCATACTTGCTAGCCTGAACAATAAGGAACTATTAATATTTGATAATGGTAATGACTAATTATACATAGAATCGACAAACTGATTGTCATGTTGAAAAAAAAAATATATATACAAATGCGCATCTTGAAAATGAACGATCCTGAATTCTCAGAGGAATGTGGAGACAATTCAAGTAAAAGTCGATCTGGTTTGTCGGCCATCACAAAGATGGAAGGTAGCACCAATTCAGCAAAGGTTATCAAAAGAGAGAACATCCTTAATTTAACTGTTTTTATTACTTTGTGTTATTACAGGGTTTACATTCCATTTTGTCAGCTTGTCATCTGTCACAATCTGTCACAACTGCTTCTTATTTGTTTACAGAGTATTTTTTTGAGGTACTTAAACATGGCATTGTTCAGAAATAGAACGGTACATGCTGCAAACTGGCATTAACATAAACTCACAAAGTAATGCACCATTTGTTTTCATTACACTTGATTACTTTTTTCTACCTGAACCCTCATTGTGCAAGTCATTCAGGCTGGCATTATTTACAACACTGGACTTAGAAGTCTCTCCTTCCTACACCTTGTCATATGTCTCTATTAGATGTTTTAGGTCTTTGCATTGTATACCTCTAAAGTTTTTAGAGTGTTTTTTGAAGTGCCATGAAAAGTTTAGTTGAACAAGCATCCTTCAGTCATTCAGGGACACAAGCTTGAGTCCAAGTGTTTTTTCCACTGTGAGAACGGTGTCTTGTACTGACATGGAGAACATCCAAGCCATCAATGCCTCCATGCCAGTATAGTGTCAGGCAGTGCAGGAGGTCAAGAGGAGGGCCCATATTAAGTCCCACTATAGCGACAAGTGGCATTCAGGAGGCCCAGGTCTTCAATCCATGCATATCGTCTCTGCTGTGTGCTTGGTTACAGGTTATCAGGTTGTGTCATGTAGTGTAGTTAGATATGGATGACTGAAAGATGCACATAGAGGCCCATGCCTGTAACATCAGATGTGTTGTTGTCCACTGAACAAATCAAAGACTATAATGCGTCACTGTTACAGTATGTTGCATTATTTTTGTTAATCTATTTTTTGCTGTAAAGGACGGATATAATAACTTATTTGCTGGGAATTGTACTAGATATAATAGAACATATAATACTTATGGGGATGGGAGGTGGGTCTCAAGTCTTAATAATACATTAAAATTGCATTCAGCAATTTTTATGTTCTTTTTTTTGTTGTTTTATTTTATTTTTTAAGAAAAGTTGCAATTTTTGGCTGCCTATCAGTTCAGGAAGAATTCAGGACATTGCTCTTGCGTATCACAGATAGGATTTGTTGGCACATTGTCATTGCAGCAAACAGGAGTTTGACATAGCAGTCTAATTAGTTTGGATGTGTTCTAGATATGATGGAAAAAAAATGATTATTTGATGGTGCTGAGTTGATCTACCTGACTCTGTCAAATATAATCTGCTGATAAATATACTGTCTTGTACAAAAAGTTTGTACATAGATTGTACATGGTTTCTTTTTGTATTTTCTCAAATTAAAATGGATGTATTTGTGTTCTAAACTATGAAATTCTCCTTGTTTTTTATTCCAATAACAAATAAAAGTTTTTTTCTATGCACTAAGTACTATACATACATACAGGAAGAATTTGAGGTATTGTAATTTTCGGACTATAAGGCGCTACCTTCTTTTCAGACGCTTTGAACCCTGCGGCCTATACAACGGTGCGGCTAATTTATAGATTTTTACTGTTTTTTATAGATTTTTATAGCCACCGGGGGGCACTCTCTAGCAGTAAACGCAAAAGTGAGACAGACGTGGGGAGGATTATGCGCTGAAGAAGACACTAGTTTTGATTTTGAACTGTCATTTTGTGCATCATGCACATCATCCTCATCATGGAGAACACACAAAGAAGTGCATATGATGCAGCTTTTAAGTCAAAGGCAATCGATCTGGCCGTCAAAGAAGGAAATAGAGCTATTGCAGGTAATCTTGGCATCAATGAATCGATGGTGCAACATTGGAGGTGGCAGCGGGAAGAACTTGTTGAACGTGTTGGTGCTGTCTTTTATTTTCTAATCATGCAGGCATGTAGGCCGTGTTGATGGCATGTTGGTGCCGTACAAAATCTTCCATGTACCGTCTTTCTGTGTAAATACCTGCGGCTTATATTCAAGTCCGGCCTACATATGTACAAAATTTATTTTCTTTTAAAATTTAGCTGTTGCGGCTTATATTCAGGTGCGCTCAAAAGTCCGAAAATTCCAGTACTTGTTTATATTATACTGCTACTAGTAGTGCAAAGAGACCACAAACAAAAGTGCACAGCCAGAATCAACCTCAACTGAATAACTCTTCTAAATTTGGCAGAAAATTGGGTAAGACTAGAATTTGCACATTTTTGTACTAATGGTGTACCAGTACAGTATATACCGATACATGCAATGCATGCAAGGGAACAAGATGTAAAGAGGGTAACAATCTGGGAACTTACATTTTGTTTATCTAAAACGTTCCTTTTCTGGTATTACAGGGAGTGCCAAAGCAACAAAACTTGGATAACAAATTATGTAGCATTTTATAAATCTGCTGTGATTTATCTCAAGATGATCATACTTCCACTGACAGGTTGCAGATAATAACAAAATAAGGTTAGGCCAACCACATAGTTCATTTTTTAATAGGTTTGTGGTACTTACTAAGTTCTCCATGGAAAAGGGTATGTAAACTAAATGTAAACCTACTCGTTGGTTTATGGATAACTGCCTTGATTTTGGCATTATGGACAGATTTTTCAGAGCCAGAAAAGACCATTTTTGGAGTATTGCAGATAAAATTGCAGTAACTACATTAGTAATCAAGTATTCCCATATTCCAGCCAAACAGTACGCTAAAATATCTTTCTGAAAACATTTGGAGTGAGAAAATACAATATATATGTATTTTAACCCAGCAACAGAATTTTGATTAATGTTTGATCAGCACTGCCTAGTTTGACAGTTTGATCAGAGTTTCATGAGCCTGTCATGTCAGGCTGGACGGACTCACTTAGAATCACTTGTCAGTCATAAACATGCCCTAAAGCATACGCTGCTTTATCGTCTATAATTTACGAAATGAACATCATGCTGTATGGAAGGCTAGAAATAACGATTGAGACCATTAACACATTAAGAAAACTGTTGACTGAGGTAATAAATCAAGTGAGAAGTCCTACAATTTTTCCATAAAATTCAATATGATTCAACTTTTTTTGTAGCCAAAAAGTTGGCCAATCGAAATAATGCAGCTTTAAGACACTTACATGTTCGGCTTCACAGAAACTATCAACTATTTTATTGTCAGGTACAAGATTGTACTTATAGATGACTTAAGAAGCCTACAGCTTTATGTGGACTGGCACCTGTACTGTGTTGGCACACCATTAGTACAAAATAGTTCCACTGTATACCCCATTTCTCATGGCTAGAGGCTGATGTTTGCAGGGCTTTTAGGTAAAAGATCTGAGTATTTCTTCTACCACTGGGTTCAGCACTGATAACAGCTCACAGTTTTCTTAGTACCTTTGAAACCCAGCTATATCAAAAGTGATATGATGATATGATAAATATCAGTGCATTCGTTTTGTCACTAAGCCACTTTGCTGTGTGTATACGATAGACAGGTACTGTGAAATGCAATAGACCCAGCACCTGACCTTGACTATCACCAGGGGAAACCTGAGCTAAATGTATATTGTATTTCACCAATCCCAACCCTGCAGAGGAGTCATGACCCCCGCGGTCCAAGTCGCACCGCCAATCCGCTTATCCATTGAGCCTGGCATTAGTCTTGATTTACGTTTACTGACATGCTATTAGCTGCTCCATCACTTTTACCTGTCAAACTGTCAATCAACAGGGGATCCAAAGTGATGGGTGGGAATAGCATTCGAATCTCATTCTGTCCACATAGGCTCGTATATCTCCATGGAGACAGTGACAGTGGAAGAGCAAAGGACATCATACCAGGTATTTTGCTGTGCTGTCATGTCAGTGCTGTGGATGTTTGTGCATCACATCGGGATGTGTAGCATCTTAATGTGGATTGGGTTTACAGATACAGTGATTGCACAGCCAAATGATATTTTGAGAAAGTAATCCTCTTTCACGTGTTATAGCTCTAACATGTCTGAGTAAAGCCTGAATGGTGATAAGCATGTCATTAAACAGTGCCAAAGTTAAAGATTTTTTAACCTTTATGTATCGCAGCAATTTTCCAACTGAAATTATCTCCTCCTAGATACACTGCACTAAGCACTGTGTCGACTGTGTCAAGGGTACTGAGATATCTCCTGAGTATCCTTCAAACATCATGAGCAGCACCAATTTCTAAGGTGTTATGATGAGGCAGGATGACTTCTCAGACATCGACCCACTCCTCTCTCATAGCTAGAAATCAGTGGACATCTCATAAGTCTCTGGGCCCTGCCTGCTACTCCTCAACTGAAGTGTGCAATTTCACACTCCAACGTCAAACAGCCGGTCAGAAGGAGAATGTATGACCCACCCTGGCATTTGTCCTCATTTCTCTCTCAAATGTGCAAACACTATTACCCTTGGGTTATCTTAAGTGGTGTGGTGAAGATTCGCAGCCTTTCCTCTCTTCTCTTCGCCAGACACACCATCAAAACAGGACAAGCAGCAGGGATGGAGCGGGGGGTAAAAGATGGCGCGAGGCAGAGGGGGAAAGCGATGGAAATGGAGCAGATGTTTGTGTGGCTGTTGATTTGTGGCCTGATAAGGGTGCTACACAGGCAGCTGGAATTGATGGCTTGTTAGTGAGGACGGGCCCCTCTGTGAGTTGTTTTCAAAATGATTGATTTACAATAAAGTGGCTCCGGGTGTGTGCATGCAGGCAGAACTGATGCAGATCGATCCCACTGAAATTGATTGATCAGCCATTTAGCTTGGCAGTGTGTTTACCGAACGAAACCAAGCAGGACTCTCTTCCAGGCATCTCTCCCCCCATAAAGCAAAGGAGAAATGCCACCTCTGGGCCTGTCTCATTGCTTTGGCAGTGGCAGCAAAAACAAGCCGTATCAGAATATGAACCATAAAAATGTAATCATACAGTGAGAAACACTGGCATAAACGTTTACGATTGTGTACTTTATTCTGCTATCAACGTGTCCTTCTGCGACATGGAGATACTATGCCTTTAAAAATAATGACTTACGTTGCTCTATGCAAGGGGAGGAATACTGTTTGCCTTATCGCTGTGTCACATTGAGACTTTCTGGGGGAGTCATAGAAATAACTAATAACAGTGGATTTCAGTAAACAAGCAACTCGTTGTCAGTAATACTTAAAGCTGACACAACAACAACCTTTACCTTTTTTAGTATTGTTGAGACGGCTATTATCCATAATGCAGAATAGTCCTCGAGTGTTAAAGTGCCTTGTCTGTCTACAGTGTCTTTAGCAATTTTTCCAAACAGTGCATACAAGGGTCTCTATGTACATTTTATAAGGAGTTGTATTGATGGATATAGCACAAGGACAATGTTTACCATGTGACCTCTGTGACTTTTCTTCACTTCCTCGCTGCCAAAACAAACCTCTCCACCACTCTGCTAAGGACTTAAATCACCTGTCCTCAGATGCCTCATCCTGTTATTTGGATAATTGCCAACAAGAGCAAGCTTTTCCATTCTCACGACAGCATGCAGTGGCACCATCATGTTCCTTATTAACAATTTTACACACTTGGTCGCAGCGAGAGGGTGTCAGAATGCCAATAATATTTACCGTCTGCTGTGCGGGCTATTCAGGGGAGGCTGAGTGTTGCTGATTGCCCTGACAGAAGCTGACAGCACCCTGAACCTGAGATCCCTGCAAATCGACTCAGCAGAGTGTCGTCTTCTTCCCAAGGCAGCAGGGTGTGTCTTTGCCCATGAACCAGGTGATGGAGCACAACACCGTTCATGTGTTAGCGTCTGAACACAAACAAAGGTAATCTTTCTTTTCATCTTTCAACATGCACTGGCAGATAGATTAGAATTTATATATATAAAAAATCAACATCACATAACCTCTAAGATTAGTCCTAACACCAGATCAAGGAGGAGACCATTTGTAGAAGTTTAAAAATATCTTTCTTATTTTTTAAAAGATAGATTATTTCTTTGTCTCTTCATTTCCCCACTGAGAATAAACTGTCCGGTTTAGATGTCATTATGGGTCACTTAGTAAATCAATGAGCTACAACGTTTAAAATAATTTTCCACAAGAGCTGGGAGGCAGGTAAATGAAACGGGTGTCTTGGGGATTATTGAGCCTTCTCAGTCAGTCCATCCAGTCTGTACTGATTTCCATAACATTGATGTGAAAGATGTTGACACCAATTATCGCATTTCCCTTTGACCCCTGACAATTTTGACTGACGGTGTTAAACATCACATTCAAGCACAAACACACACACACACACACACACACACACACACACACACACACACACACATCTGGTTGCACTGCATCACCTCAAACATATAGATATCAATACGTGTGGCTCCACGTGCGTATAGACAGCGTGTTTGTGTATGTGACAGAGACAGAGAGCGACAGGGAGAGAAAAAGAGACATCCAAAGACTGAGCCCCATCCCAATTCAGCCGTGATAATAGTTTCCATGACAATGAGGCATGCTCAGCGCATCAGTTGTGGCCCAGATAAACAGTGATCCTTTACGAAAACAAGAAGGTCATTACAGCAGCTTGTCAAATCAATGCCCAGTGTGTCCAAGTTGATTAAGACATCTCCCCTCAGCTCTGACACTCCGTCAATAGCAGCGGGCGCACAATGCAGTGGTGGGTGGGGGGGCTGGTGGTGATGTCTGTGCTGGAGGATTCATGTGTGTGTGTGTGTGTGTGTGTGCGTGCATGCGTTGGAGGGTGGAGGGGAGTGTACTCTCTCTCTCTCTCTTTCACGCACACGTACACACACCTACGCAAACACACGCACAGTACTCAGATGATTGGAGTGAAATACCCATCAGTCAGGGAGCCGAGGTGGACTAATGATTCCCTGTGCTGCCTATTAGAACTACATGACAACTCAATCCTGCTCACGGAAAGAGAAATGGAGGAGAGGGGGGGTGACGGGACGGGAAGGTGGAGGGGAGGGCGCAAGGAGGGGGGTTGAATAAAGAGACAGAGGAAGAGGAAGAAAAGAAAAAGTGACCTTGTAGCAGCATCATTTGAGGCTGAATTAAATTGGCAAGAGCAGCTAATCTTTACCTGGGGGCGATTAACAGAATTAAAGGAGAACAGCAAAGGCGCACGGGTTGGCTTTTCTCTTTTTTCTGCCTGCCACTGCCATTTGAAATTTGTGTTACATGTCCTCGTCTAAAAAAAAGTTGGGTGAATCTTCTTCTCTAAGCCCGTGGCTGATGGTTAGATCCTTCTATCTGACACACAAACAATAGCAGGCTCCACAGTCTGTGGAAGGCTGTCATTACTACTGGTGATTTATCATGGAATCAAGATTATGTTCTCAACTCAGGCAGCCTGGGTTGCCATGTTGAAAAATCATCATTCTGTTATTACTAACAATACAAGGACATTGATTTAAGTATTTCATTATCAAGTCAAAACTTATAGCTCATGTTCAAATTCATGTTTTCTCAAAAAAAAAATACAAGAGTAAAACTTTTCCCCTTGTTGTGAAATAATGGGATGCTATTAGTAGGAAGTGAATTACTTCAAGTTTAGCCTCTGCACTCGGTCTCATAGCCTCTCTCCTCTCACAGGCTAATCAATATGTTTGGAAAGGCAGACAAGGTTAGGCCTATCAGCCTGTCTGAGAGAAAAAACTAAACAAAAAAAACCCAAACATTGCTAATACCCAGATGTGAAGGTTCACGGCTGAAGTTTACCCACACATAGAGGAGAAGACACATAACAACCAATAAACCTTTAGCTCAGGGATATTCAAACCGACTCTAGTGAGAAGCTCAATATTTTGTGCTGTCGGCATTAAATCACCATATGCATATTTGAAATCGTGAATGATTTGTGTAGTTTGTGGCGAGAACATCTCTGCTTTGACTGAAGTAATACTTAACTTCCAGCATAGAAATGACTGTCTGCATAAAAAAAACAAATGTTTCTCACCCAGTTCTCTGAAGACGAACTGCTATAGCATCACCGTCAGTCTGTCACTGCCACTATGGTCCAGACTGAAACATCTCAACAACCAATCTATACAATGTTGTAAATTTGACATTTATGCTGCCACAATGAGGCTGACGTTTGCCCAATACTATGGCCTATAACCAAATACCTGCAAAAGTAATATCATTCCCATTACATATTATTAAATTCATCACATTCTTAAGAGAAAAATGTGCAAATTCTCTGTTTTCATCTCCCTAAATGTGAATATTTTCTATGACAGTCAAGTGAGTATCTTACATTTGCAGATGGTACCTTTATGACAGACATGACAGACATTTTATGGACCAACAACTAAAAGATTAATCCTGAAAATGGTCGACGGATTAATCTGTAATATAAAAAATGAGTTAGTTGCAATCGTGATCGTGTTGTGTTAACGTGTTGGTGCAGCCACAGAGCTGCTATAAGGCTATATGAGACTGATTTTCATTCATTTAATTCTTAATAATGTTTTTCACATTTTATTCATTCAGCCATATCCACCAGACTTTGTTACTGACTGATTCTGCATTTACCTTTACTTTTCATGAATTTTATATATTATGTGTAGCCATGTTGCTGCACTAAAGACGACAGCTGAGAGTCAAAAAGCTACCTTTAAATGCTATCCAGAGAAGAAGGAACAGCATACTTAAAACATGAGCTGACCACCAATATTACTTCCATAAAGACAAGATTGGCTGCCGTAAATAGCTGCTCACCTTCAGAGTATTCATGATTCAAGGATTTCATTTGTGCTAAGCCATACCCAGGGGAGGTGGGCTGGATCTCCATGTCTTTAAGAATGGCCCCAGAACAAATCTCCCCCACCTTTTCCTCACAATTAGTCACAGCCGCGTGTCAAAAATCGACTGCGACTGTATGTCACTGTCAGTGGCCAAGGCCAAGTCGAGCCGTTTCAGAGGCTGCCCTCCAGAAGACCCCAGAGATAGGAGAGGAGCGCCGCAGGAAATACCACCAAGTCTGACACGCAACACAACACACTCGTCCCTCAGGTCATGCTACTGTGGGGCCCATAATGTGTGTATTCATATGAAATGTATGGACATTGTTTACAGTTCAATGACATTCATGGGAAATATTATCTTTCATTTTGAGGTGGGGAGTGTAATTTCAACATCCAACGAAGATCCACAATGAGAGTCACATACAGCAGCCAGTTCCATGAGTGCGATATCATTGGTAGGTACACATCACTGGGCTTAACGTACAGTACACTGTTTGTTTAGAAGTATTTTCTTGTGCCTCAATGGAGTCAAACAAAATTGCCCATGTGAGAAAATCAGCCGTCTCTCTTGAGGGCTTTTTCTGGTTCTTGCTCATGCACCGTTGTCAGATAAGCACACCACGCACAAACACACATATACACAATCAGCGTTTTCACCCTCAGGACCTGGTAGAGAAAAGAAGTAAATGCCAATATTTCCAGGAATTTCCTTTGAAATGATTGTTCAAGTCTAGCGTGTAAAATCAATGGCTGATGATTTGTGTCATGTTAAGTATTAGCTGTAGGGCTTTAGGGTTTGGACATTAAAATGCAAACATTACATGTCTTCTGACATACCATTCTGTATAGACGTTGTATGTTGTATGAAGATGCTGTTTTAATAATGTAGCTAAAGAAAAAGTTTCTCTGTTATTATTATTATATCATATTAACACGTAGCCATTGGGAAATGTTCTATTTCTCCCATGCAAACATGTCATTGTTAAAGGAACATTTAAAGAATGAGATTGTACATCAGGAACAAAGAGTCAAAATTTCACTCAAAAATTGCATCAAACAATGTTTCACTTCAAAACAAAAACAAAACAAAAACATGTTGCATTGTTGTTGTACAATATTTAGCACTGACACTGACAATAATTAATATTCATGAGACTGTGACTTTGCAGCCCCTCAGGATGGTTAAATTAATTATGCTAACAGGGTCATTTAACTGCCTTATTCAAAGCAAGCAATTCTCGTGCAATAAATGACACAATAATTACGCACACAATCTAACAAGATGACAGTGACAAGTGGAGGAGTGACACACTCATCTCCATAAAGTACAAAGAACACATTTACACACACGCACGCACATACACAACAAACAAAAAGTAAAATCCATACAGGCAAGATGAAAGAATAACAACAACGAGAAAAAAAAAAAAAACAGCTAACGGTTTTACATCCACTGCAGCTTTTCACTCTCCACGAGTAGTAAACATGATTTATTACCACATGTTATTATTTAGCGTTATTCATCTTCTCTGTCAGTGCACACAGAGGGGTAATAGAAATGCCAGCAAGGTGGCTGATTTACTTAGTAAAATTTTCATATCAAGGCTTGCGAGGCATGATTGGAGTCTGTAAGAGTAACGGGAAATCATGCATTATGTAGGTGAATCTGACACGACCTTGAGACTTCTCAGCACAGACCATATATTACCATCAGAGCGACCTTCCCATCCCGAAGATACATCTGATGTGTTTAAGGCTGTTTTACAATGCATTAGGAGGGCTTTACATGTGCTGAGCTCACTTTATTTGCTCATACATTTCACAGGAAGAGTTTAGTGTCAGGCTGATGGGGACCATTCACAGTGACTGAGTCACTTGTCGAGACAAATGAGCCCATGCGTGGAAACAGGCTGAGGCGGTGGATAATAAGCATTTCAAAGCAAATTCCCACTTTTCCCTTTTTATTTCCCTCCAGTATACGGCACATTTACTATTCCGTGAACCCTCGCTGATTCTAGCTCATCATGTATTCTCACCTGCTACAATTGATTGACCTGCATCTTGAAGACAAAGAATGGATATAATTTTTCCCACCAAGTGATGGGGCGTCAGGATCAATATTCTCACTGTTGGTTAAGCTTTTGCAACCTTTACAACATCGATCTCTCTCACATAATTGTCTTCATTTTCAAATCAAGTTATTTATTTTCTTTTGTACATGCCAATGACATTTGGAATGCCTCCTGGTCTTGCTATATGACCCGTTGAAATACGCAAGATAAAAGGGCAGAAAATACAGATTCATTAGCATGTTACATTTACTGTCCACGTCTCCCCCTTTCTACTTTTCACCCCTGTGCTATAAACATATGGAGAGTGAGGCCATGTTGTATTTCCATATAAAAAGCCCCATAATTATAGGGGGGGATGAAGACGGTTGTTCCCCTTATCAGAGGAAATGATAAGGGAGTACCGGGCCCTGTGAAAGAACAGAGTCCATTTTGATATAATTGGCAGTGGAATTATTTATGACATTAATTGCCACATTATCGACTGGCTGTCAGCTCCTGTGTCAGTCTGTCCATCTTTCTTAGCAGAAAGAGCCAGCTCAGCCTGGTGCCCACTGACAAGCTAATTACTACAGCACAACCCTGAATGACGAATGTTACTCATCTAAGACCGGGCCCCGGAAATAAGGGCCACTTGCCCACCCCCCCACCCACCCCCCACCCTTGGCTTCTTTGGATCAAGTGAGACAGCAGTGTGCTGCCAAATGTCTTCAGGTGCAGGAGGGGAAGAGTTTGTATGTTAGAGAGAGAGAGAGAGAGTGAGTGAGTACGAGCAAGAGGGAGGTAGGGGGAGAGAGATTTCTAGAGCTAGGGGGACAGTTAAATCTAAATCTCACCCCATCCTGTTTGCTGCTCTCCTATCAGTGGCCAGTTGTCACTCATAAAGACAAGTCCGTTTTTTCTCCCTCTGCCTTCTTGTACATTTGCATTAGCTCATGCCAATCAGTCATCAGGCTGTGGGCTGATATGTAGTGACGGGGTGATTGGTCCTTAGTTCTTTTGACAGTGAGTCACACACGAGTGTGCCTTTTGGGGAGGTGAATTGTGCTGTGCCGCTAACGTAATATTAAGCTCAAAGGCAATATGCCCTGTAAATGCACTTTACGGTAACATACAAACTGTATCAATTTATATACTATTGATTTCTGCAGCAGTATACAAGAAGTCAGTGTACTTTAACAACAACAAGACACAACTTTTTAAATATTTCCAAAGATAAGCATTTTTTTTGTTTGTTTGTCTGATTATAATTAGTATGTATTATGACATGGAATTATCATTTAAACCTCCCAAAATGCAGGTTTCAAATGGATATTTGGTTTTATTGTGTTTACACTGTCACTGTCACATTTACTTTATTTATTATTTAAGATACTGCAAACAAATTAAAAGCAACAAGCAAAGGTTCACTGCTGATACTGTGCACAGACATCCAGCTGGGGCTCACACAGCCACAGATACACACAGAAAATATGTAGGTACAGTTATATCTTTTTTTTCTGAGTGCACACACACATACACACACACACTGACTAGTTGAGGAGCCTGCGGGGCTACTATAGCAGAATGTCACTGATCTGCTCTGATGAAGTGGCGTGCCATTTGTTCAGCCAGGAAGTTCCCAAGGAGCAGAAACAGTGACGGAGCTCAGGGTCAAGGAGGGCATTGCCTACAGGTAGATCTGTGCCTCACACCTTAATTAATCTACTGTCCGTGATGCCAGGCATCCCATTCATCCCCTTGCATGCACAAAGCCGCACGTCAAGCATATGTCAACCCGCTCCAGTACTCCCCGCCCATCCCATAATGCAGTTTGTGTTGGTGTGGCAGCTCGGGATGCGTCCCTGACGAGGATAGGAAGTGACACACACCAAACTCGGTGTGTCCCCCAGCCAGCTCCGGTGGCTTGGGGCCTGTCAATTCCAGCTCCATCAGTGGCACTGGCTCAATGGCAGTGCCTGTGACACATGTCACAAAGTTTTAAATGTCTGCTCTTTTCAGCAGGATGGCTGGGCGCGCGCCGCAGCCAGGGGAAGGATGACATTTTGTGTCGTGTGGGGGGGGAACTTGTTGTGGCTCCCCTCTTCCTGCCTCCTCCGGCTGTCAGCCCCAGTTTCCTCTGAGCATATCAAAACACAGACAAATAAACCTTGTCATTTTGAAACGCCGGCACTAGTGACCAGGCTCCTGAACGGCATGTCAGCTGGAATATGGTCACAGAGTCCTGTAGGAAGTGGTGTGTCACCACATGCAAGCATGCATACTCTTACACACACACAATCATGTAAACCAGCACACATGTTTAAGCTAATAGAAATAAGAAATAAATAGATGCAGGCATAGTCGAGAAACATGAGGCTTTCTCTGACCTTTCTTTCATTTGTCTATGGATGACTGACACACTGGATTGAAGCTCAACGTGGTTTCCATTAAAGCCTCTCCTCTCTCATCACCATAGTTAATCCACATTTAAAGACATAGGTAATGTAATCAAGCCTCTATGACCTGACAGGAGACTTGTCAGTCAGTATTTTTAACTACTTCTGCAAGTGTAATGACGAGTAACACAGGGCTATTAAAATGTTGATTGACTGTATTGATTGGCTTGCAGGATGATGGAGATTTGATCATTAGGAAAACAGTGTATTGTGATGACAGAAGGAATTAACGCAAAAGCGCCAGAGTACGTTAACCGCTGTATCAATTTGACAAGAAACACGTTAGTTAAACCCTTTTAATCACTTGGAGACATCCAGCTAATGCAATTTTACATCAGATCAGCTATATCACATCATTCATTCATGTCCAAGTCTCACATTGGAAGGTTGCTTGGAGAGCTTTAGATAAGACGTTAAAATATGGCAGCACTTCACCGTAGGTTGGTGTGAACACTTTAAAACTATGAAGATTATAAAAGTGTGTTATACAATGTAAACATTCAAAGAAACAATACATTTGAACACATTTGGAGCAAGATTTCACCACATTCACACGGCAGCAATTTTCAAGTTAAAACAACATTTAATGATAACCCATTAGCTTCCACAAGTTTGATTACATCCAGTGTGTTTTACTTCCAGGCTTAAATAATTGTGTCCAAGACATGCATTCATATTTCAGAATTTATTAACCACTTTTCTATTAAATCATGTAACATTATCAAATAGTAATATTATTGAAGTAATTGAAGGCAAATGTTTGCTGCTGTCAGATGATAACTAATAGGTTATCAAATATGTTGTTTTACCTTGAAATATGGCCTCTGTATTTTCACTATCCATTGTTTTGTTTTTTTACTGGATTTTTTCAATCTGGAAATGGTGAAATAACAATGATTTGTCATACATTTATACATTTACACAACTTGCAAACCTGGAATACACCAGTATGACTTGCATCACAATGCAATGCAAATAATAAAGTAACTGTTTCAGTATGAAGGTGAAAGTTGGAGACATGCAATGAGAAAGGCATGAGATAATAACACCATAATAATACATGATTATACCTGGAAAGTGTATATGCATATTTGGTCCCAACTTGTTTTTCTCAAGCTGATATTGGGAAGGTTTTGACCTTAAATCCGTGATACATCAGCTTTTTTTTTTTTCAAATTACACATGCTAACATATACACACTAGCAAAATAAACTGACCAAATCATTACTCATAACAGACAAAGAAACACAAAGATAAAATTCAATCAATAAAAACATTCAAAGAAAAGACACAAGAAGCATTCTTCTTTAAACTAAACAAGGCAGACTGATAATGCCTCAAGTTTTGACTGTAAATCTTAGGTATGTTTAACCAGGTAAACCTTTACCTGTCAAACTCTTTGCAATGTATTAATGTTTTAAACAGCAGTTAGGTGTGTGGGAGTGTGTGTGTGTGTGTGCGAGTATAAGAGAGAAAGAGAATGAGAGAGATGAGTTCATGTCAGGCCCCAGGTGTGTGACCGTCACCCCTTTCACCCTTGATTAGTGACGGTAGTGGATGGGTGATCCATCATGGCTGTCAAAGAAAAGGATGCAATTGGCTAGGTCTGTTTGTCACTGACTGTGTGTAAGAGAGAAAAGACTGTCCTTGTGTGTGCGTCTGTGTGTGCGTCTGTGTGTGCGTCTGTGTGTGTGTGTGTGTGTGTGTGTGTGTCTGGAGTTGTGTGGTTGCTGATGCTTACAGGCAATCATGTCAGTGGGAGTGTCATCTCTGACTCTAAGCTGGAAGCAGGGAGGCAGAGGCAGACCCAGCTCAGCAGTGGAGGCCGTAACTATGGGGCTGGAATATAAACTTTAAAAAAGAAAAAGAAAAACAAACACACACACAAAAAAACCCCCATCCCCCTTACATAACCATAACAACATCTTTTGATCACATATCAGCAGTGGTTCTTAATAAATAAGAGATTAATTTGATCCTCTGTTCCTTAACACCCATTGTCATACATGTCCCTCTTTACACCTGACCAGCTGTCCATCAGAGTTGATCATTCCGGATGAATCTGTTGCCTTCTGAGTGCTTGCCATAGTAGACATAGCGACACTTGGCGAAGACCCCTAAAAACAGAATGAGAAAGTCGAGGTGAGGTGCAGGTCATGCTTGTATTTTAAAAAATAAATAGGAAAACATTTATTATTAAAAACTGAGAAAAGGGTCGTAAAGCCATGTATTCAATTATTATATTAATAGTTACTAATTATGACCACATCTCATGAACAATACAAACTGATGTAATGATGCCAATGTAAGTTTCAAATCATTGAAAACAAACATAACATTTAATGGAGGCGTTCAGGTCTGAAGGACACAAGAGTTTTAGTGAGAAACGTTGACTTACTAAACAAAACTGTGTTTGTTTGCTGTTTACTACTTATAGTAAAATTCCACAGGCTAGCTTTAAATGGCAGGACTGAACAGGGTCTGGGTCTGCTCCTTGTAGGGGATGAGAGGTGTTGCTGGGGAGGATGAGCGTCTTGTTCCAGAGAAAGACCAGCATGGCCTCAGGGCAAAGTCCTGACAGTAACAAGCTCACAGCCACCCACGTACAGTACACCCACACTCACAAAGACACACACACTGTACATCACACATCACAGCAAGCAATTATTCAACTATCAGCAGGCATGGGTGTGGCACACTGATGTCTGCATGTAGTGGGCTGATAAAATTCTCCAGATAATACAGATCAATTCTCGAGTTGAGAACTTGCTACTGTGTACCACTTATAGAATATCTTACCATGGTGCACTAAATAAAGACATTGTTTCATTTAATTTGCTTCCTGAAACAGGCTAATGAAAAGCAGCCCGTAGTCTTGGAGGACTTTGGTTTTCTCTCTCATTATCCCGAGCCAATGGGGAAAGGCAAAATAGAAGAGTTCTCTTGATTTCCACTGAGATTAAGCTGCTGAAACTAGTCATACCAGTAGAAAGTCAAATGTAAGTCAGCAAGAGTCTGTATGCTACTGGAGTTTATCACGACAATGGAAAAGATGTACAAATATTCTTCGGGTTTAAATGTGTCTATCTATTTTACACTATAGACAGTTTAAGTTTAGTAAAGATAAGTTCTTTATATTACATTTACAGAAATCATTTAACTAGAATCCTGTAAAGCAGCCACAATCCAAGATGGCCAGCAGTGCTTTCTTTCTGTAATGTGAGGTGTTGCCGGCCACTGAGAGGTCTGAACCAGAGCTCTGTGGCTGGTCTGCTCTGCCTCTGATGTCACGGCACTCCCGCTGCCACTTGATGAATGTGGCGGGCTGCAGCTAGGTGTCACCTCTCGCCAAATGAGGCAAGGACAAGTGGCATTAGTGCTGTCAATGATCCTCTGACAGCAGAACAGTTACAGCTTTCGCCAGGCTTTTTAAATAGACATCAAGTGCATTATAGAAGGCGGGGGGGTGGGGAGGGGGGGGGACAGGGCAGGAAAGGAAAGACTTATGGGAGAGGCGGTGTCGCAGAAGGATGAGGGGTGCTCCAAGCGCTAAGTCCAATCACATAATCCAAAGAGACATTGTCAAGGGCGGGGAGAGGATGGCAACTAAGTGACAGAAAGCAGAGACGGGGACAGAGATACTGGTGCCATATTAGTGCCAAGCATATTCTGATGCCACCCTCAATTCTAACCAAACCTGACACATCGCTCTCTTTCCCCCACTGTCTCTGACTCTTCAAAGTAGGCTCTACGAAGTCACACACGCACGCACATATAGAGTACGCAGACATACACACCAAAACACACACACACCAGTCCCTCGCAGCAGTAGTGGGTGTTCTGTCAGGCGGAGGAGCAGTACAGCTACAGCAGCAGCAGCGGCAGCAGCAGCAGCCCACAGGCCAAGCTCAGTCAATCTAAATCTGGACTTTGTAGTGGAGCAGTGCTCATTTCCCCTCATAGCCCAGCTACTTGAGGTGATCCAAACACTGAAGTGTGAGGAGCTGTCACCTCCGATAAAATCCGGGACCAGCTCCATGCCTGCCTGCTCCCCCGGTGTGATACGTATACGTGTGTGTTTGTGTGTGTGTGTGTGTGTGTGTGTCTATGTGTGTGTGTGTCTGCTTCTCTGACAGTGAGGAGGTTGAGGCAGGGTGGGGGGAAAATTCCAGCTGCCGTGATTTGCCTCGGGATATAGGTGCCACGGCTGGAGACTGGGCTTGACACCACAGGACTTGGGGTGTCTCGCAGTGCTCTGATCACATGGGCGCCGGGGTCTTTCACATATTCACAGCTTACCCGGCGAGAAACTCACTCTCCAGGAGTAGGGCCCTTAAAGAGATTACCCACTGAGGTACCAGAACCAAGGCTCCTATAAGACATTACCTAGAGGGGATATATTTGTAGGTTGCAACCAAAGCCTTTCAGAGATAACCTTCACAGATGAAGGAACTAAAGCTAAAGGCCCCTCAAGCCTTCACACTCTGCTGAGCTCGTCACTAGCCCGTAGGGACTGAGAAGGATTGGAGGGGAACACATTCTGAGATTCTACAGCACCAATCAGAAAGCACTGGCGATGTGTGACCTGTAACTCTCCAACAGTGCTTTAAAAAAATATATATATATCTGTGATCAAAGGAGAGGAGGAAGTGTAACTTAAGGCAATGAGCAGAACAAAGAACAGGGATGAGGTTTGTTTCCCTGTGGGTGAAAAGGTGTGTAAATGTCTCTTTCCTGTGCAAACCGGCTCAAGCTCCAGATACATTTCAGCATTACATTAAGCAGTGTGTTTTGTGCATAAACACATTCCAGTTCCCTGCGTTCCCTTCACAGCAAGGGCTTGCTCTTATTACTAGAGAAACCGGGAGAAAGATGGGGTGGTTGGAGATAGAGAAGAGAATAACTAAGCCGCACTCACTCTTACATAACGCCTTCTGAGGCCACGCTCGTGCCTGTGGGGTTCCGCCTGATGAACTGATACTTAATAACAAGTGGTACAGTGCCAAACCCAGTAGTCTACAATATCCTCTGTGTATCCTAAGCCACGGATGAGCACACTTGAATCAACACCCACACTCTCAACCATATACACATTATCACAAACCCATACGCACTTTCATCTCACGCACATAAACACAGCGCACAATGAGTACAGTGGGAGCAGCCATTAAAGTGACAGATTAACAAAATGATGTGGAGGCTAATGTTTCCATCATGCCCTGGTGGAGGAACAATCAGGCCTTTGTTCTGCATATGTCACACAGCACCTTGTTGTTTTTAAGGGGAGTATCTAACCCTCTTGTCTTTATTAAAAGGCTGTACACTCTGTATCTTGTATCTTCCTCTTGGTGACTGCTGCAGTGTGGGTTCATCGTCAAACAGTCTGGTCTTTTCAGAGTTGATTACCCAAAGCATGTGTCCTCTCCATGGGGGCTTGATGGGCCACTCTGCCACAGTGTGAGTAAGCCAGCTGTACAAACCCTCCTATGTACAGTGCTCCACTATGAAGTCAACACATATGGTTACAAAAGTTGTTGTTTTGTTTTGCCTGTGAATATATGTGTTTCAATGAGATTTGCAATGGCCAAGGGAGTGTGGCCAAAGCATTGCATTATCCCAGCTATTAGCAGTACCAATCAGTTTCTGATGGTCTGGTCTTAACTATGTGATTATGGTCCAGGTTCAAGTCTCATGTTTTAGACACAAGGTGCCTAGAGCTGTGATGCGCACATCAACAGGACCACACAGTGTAGCAAGCATAAAATATATTGTTAATATACTAATCTGAAGTGCAGCTCCATAGATTCAGGGATACTACCTCACTTGATTCTCCCCAGCTACAGCTCACCAGGCAATGTCTTTTTTTATGCATCTTGATGATGACTGGACTGTGGGTGGTGGAGATCCAGGTATTTTTCTATCTTAACATATGTATCTTCTTGCCAGTTGAAGACATGTTATCACCCGACAAGAGAAAAAGTTGAGATACAATTTCCTCAATGTGTCAAGGGAGGAATCAAATCAAAAGTAGTAGTAATAATAATAATGGTGCTTTCTGGGGTGTGAACACTCTAAAATAGGACAGTGGCCTACTCTGTCACTGGTAGTGTGTAGGGGTACCAGTCAGATACTGACACTGAGATACTGTAATATTGTCAGCACTGTGGTTCCTCCTAGTTACTATTTTGTATTATGGATCTCTAAAAATAACTGAAAACATTTAGTTTATTAGTTTTGACCATATTATGATATTTCATTTTTTAAGTTATCTTTTAAAAATCATCTCACCCAACAAACTAGGGCTTCTGTTTGCCCAAGTATAGTTACAGTATAAGGATTCCTACCCATAGTAACTCAAACAGCCTGCTTAAAAACTCAGCAGACACAAGTGTACGCACATGCACACACACGAGAGAGAGAGAAAGAAAGAGTCAAAGAAAGGAGGGAGATGGAGTGGATTTAATGATTGTTCCCTGCATACAATCAGCTTGACTCTTTTCAAGGGCCATCAATATGTCAAAGAAAGACACATCCAACGGATGTAGCTTTTAACATCAAGGTTATCTATTCCCGGAATGAATCCACTCCCTCCACTCCCAGTATCCTCCCCTCTCGTCTCAACTGCCTCCACTCTCACTTTCTCCTCGACAATTCTTACTCTCTTATTTGCTCTCTTTGAATCCTCTCGTTTCCTGTATTTCTTATTTTGCATCCTTTTCTTTTTGTGTCCCACCGTCTAGTTTGGCCACTTGGCTAACAATTCCATCAGTGCTGCCATCCATCAGGGAAAAAATGCAGTGAGAAAAAAAGCCAATTAACAAGGCAATTACACTTTCTGTATTATCTCCAAGGGCTGAAATAACACTGCCGGGCAGGTGGGGGATGGGGTCAGATGGAGCTGGGGGCAGACATCCATAAGAGTTGGTGTGAGAGTGACTTATGAGCTTGGGGCGTAGGCTGCTGTGAGCCAGGGCTATTATTGTGGACACGATCCATCTCCGGCTGTCCTTTTATCAGTTCAGCCCAACGTCATGAGATGGAGTCACCACCTCCTCTCTATAGGGAGGCCTGCAGATAGATAACCCCCCTGCGTCCCATAAACCAACAGCCAGTGGACTGTGATTCAGCCTACTGAGAGGCAGGCTGGCATACACAGCACACTGCCATGGAGAGAAATGGAATTGTTACACTTAGTATTGGTATGCTGTGTTCGTTTGCTAATTTGCATAAATATTTTTTACCTTTTTTTACAACCTATTTTTTACCTGTTAAATTTCCAAACGTAAAAAGATGTTGTGGTGATACCAAGCAACTCAGGAGCCTGTATATCCATGTGAATATATTTATTGAATATCCAAATATGCATTTACTCTATGCTTTATTTCAGAGTCAAGACGTTTGAGGCCAATCAAATGTCGACTGAAATCAATTATGCAACTAAAGCTGGACTCAATTTGGCCAAAAGATGCCAGCAGGGACAGAATTTAAAACTATGTTCAAGCAGGACATATTTGCTCCAGAAGTGTATTTCTGCACACCATCCAGCAGTACAGTCCTTATAAACTGTAAAATACTTACTTTGTTCTCCAGCAGGCAAAGCAACAACATCCAATACTTCCCAAATATTATCTCAGTTTATTGCACTTTGCTTCTTTCAGGATCAGATAAATTGTCTACTGTCTTTTTTTTTTTTTTTACAGTATATGACAATGGTCAAAACAGTGGTTTGTTATTGCACTTCTGCTGAGTCAAAAACAGCCACCGTATATATTTGTGTAATGGTGTAATGAGTATTTAAATGTAAGTGCAATTAGCAAGCAGAGAAAATTACACTCTGTTCTGTACAGTGGTTTGTTTATGGCATTTTCTAACAACTGATTTACCTTTTTTTTTTGCTCCATTTTCTGTTGTACTGTAGGTGTTTTGTACCGTAGATGGAGTATGCTGTATTTTTTTGTAATGGAAGTTTGTTTTCAAAAAAGGCAATTTACAAATTTCTTATATTACATTATATATTATATTGCCACCCACTGGGGTGTTGTTTTTGTCATGTGTGAACTGTTTTTATAGTAAAAGGTAGTGTTGGTGGTTTGGTATAATAATACATTTTCAGAGGTTTTCAGTGATTTGGTTGTGTATTTTTGGCATAAAATTAACGATAATGCCAACATGTTTCGACAGTATCACAGAATGGACAAACCATTTCTGAAGGCCATTCTTGTTTTTGAGTTTTAAGCCCATCTACCGTCTTCTACAGGCTTCGGAGAGGTGAAGCAAAGGATATTCAGTTAGTTGCAATCTGCAGCCTCACCATTAGGTGGCACTAAATCCTACATACTAGACCTTTAACTGCAAAAAAACTGTAAACATAAACTACAGGTACAGTAATGTAACCTATATATTAAAACAAACAAGGACAAGCGTATATATAATGTGTGTGTGTGTGTGTGTGTGTGTGTGTGTGAGTCAAGGAGAGAGGGTTGTAGTGGAAAAAAAATAGAGCATAAGGGAACGTCACTTAGGCAAAAACATATTGATGGCACTAACATGAGGACCATCTTATTATCATTTTTATGATGCACATTTCTCACAAAAGAAGTGAAGGCTTAATATGACATGTTGAAACTAAATCCATCCTTACTCCATCTTTACTCTACTAATAGCATCCTTTGTCAATTAGTTAACCATTTTAACAGCCGAGGTGTCACCCGTCTCTCTTGGGTCTCAAACAAAACTCGTGCATATAACTTTAAAAATGAAAGTGACATTTGTCCTCTCCCAATAAAAAATATTTAGTCCATTAAACATAAATAGCTGTCATTATGATGCATGCCCTCAGCTCAGGCCTTCCCTGTTCCCCTCCTGGCTGTTTACTGCGGCCAAACAACTGCAGCGCCTGCATGTTCTCAACTTCAGCGTATTGATTAAACTTTTAAATAGCTGCCATATAACCCTGGGACATCAGGAAGATTAATTTGCGTCAATGTTCATCTGTAATTCATTAGCCATTTATACTCTCCACATCCACACAGGCTATCAGGGAAATGCGTCCCATTTTTCACCCAGGCAGAGGCTGGGGAGAAGGCAGAGAGAAAGAGGGATGGAAGGAGGGCAGGAGGGACAGGAAGGAGGGGATTATACTGCCTACAACAGGAGAAGTCCTCTAACAAGGCATAGCAAGGCATGCAGGACAATAAAACATCCAGTAACTTTAAATGAACACTAAAAATACACACTTAAACACTAAGTAATTGATGCCATTTTTATAGAAAAATAAGGAAAGGTACCCACTATTAACTCAGTTGATCATTGATTATAAATTGCAGTAGCAGTCTTGGCTTAACAAGCCCCCACAATGAAATCCTGTCCATCATACTGGTGGAAGACAACATAACTGTTGCTTTCTCTGTTGACACTTGATGAGGCTTGGACGTCAGGCTTTCTCTCACCAGGCAGCCTGGCATGTTGTATACTTCCTGTCAGTCAGTCAATGGTTAGTCTGTCACCCATTCAAACATCATGTTCCTCCAGCACAGCATACTTACTAACACACAATGTATACAAACACACGTTCTTGAGCTATAATTCATTGTGATGTATTGTGTTTTTGCTTCTATTGTTGCAGCCAAACTTTCATTAGGTGTTTGTTTCGACTTCACAGTCAGTGTGGAGTGTTAAATTATTGGGGTGGAAGAGTCCAAAACTAAGATCGAAAGAGAGGGAGTATAGAGATTTAAGAACTGTGTGCATGACTCAGATAAAAACAACACACACACACAGAGGGCCAACAAAGGATAAAAAAAAATGGGAGAGAGGGAGAGTGCGTGCGTGCGTGTGTGTGTGTGTGTGTGTGTGTGTGTGTGTGTGTGTGTGCGCGTGTGTGTAGGAGATGGAGACTTGAAAGATTTGCTATTGCCACAGGCTGATAGGCTGTCAGGGGAAGGTTGCTGGGTCGTGGCTTAACCAGCTCTGATCAATACCAGGTTGATTTTGCCACATGATTCTCCTTAAAGTGCAACAATAACACATTCTGTATGTTTTTAGATGCTTTAGGAAGAGCTACTGTTATAGTAGAGGCAAGTAAAGTAGATTAAAGTAAATATTGATAGAATAGAGAGAAATCTAACTAATATATCGAAGAATACATATTCATCAATAATCAGACGTGGATACTGTATGTACGTGTTATCGGCAACATTGGCTCACGTATGAAAAATGACACTCCATCACTGTCGGTTCACTAAATGGCTATAATCAAACACTTTAAATTGAGGATGGCATTATTCATTGATGGGTGAATTACAGTTATAACCAGATGAATGCCTATCAGTCTTTGTACTTACAACTTATGAGGATGAGAAGGAAATTGAATTCTGGGGCACATAAATTTTGACTGAAGAAAGAGATTACTGTTGTGGGGGGTCTAATGAAAAAAAAATGGTGAAATTAATTTCAGTGACATTTATTCCACATGGAGCCAGGAGAGAACACTGGTTACAGTAGCTCTGGAGTCTGGAGATAAGAGGAGGGTGGTTTAAGGCGGGGGACAGTTTACAAACTCCTAAGTCCCCTTGGAGCGCCTTTCTCCGCAAATCACTGACAACACACACCTTGCATATGAAAAAAACACAAAAGCTCTCCTGTAAGCACAATAATGACAAACTGGTTATTTACAGCTTGAGTTGTTGAAAGGCTTTCGTCAACCCTTAAGGGCACATGAAACCACTAATGACGCCAGTAATCATAAGCGCTCATTTTCTCCGTCAACATGTGGATCACAAATCACCACACGTGCACACCATACGGCCTGACACTGATCGATTGTGTTCTTCATTACACCCAGGATTTCTAATTAAAAGAAAAGCACAGATAAGTGGTTCAAACCTCTGACCGAAATAGAAAGAAAAAGTGAAAATCGCAATTAGAGGTTTGGCTGTGTTCAGTAATGGTGCCGTTAATAAGAGCGGCTGGTGAGTCACTCAATGAAGGTTTAATCACTGGGACAGGATTCAATAACAAAAGAGCATAATATTAATCACCAGAGAGTGATAACTTCACTGTTCATCTCTGTGACATTGGAGGAAGGGATGAATTAATGATGCTCTCCATCCGAACACATTAAATAATAATTATCAGGCAAAACAGCATGAAAGGGACTGCATAATGAACCCCATTGTCAGGTCAATTACAACCACATAAAACTGTTCAAAGGGAAGTAGGTTGTTACTAGATAGCCATACTAGAAAGGACAGCAGTAGCTTTATCAGTGGAAGGTGCTGGGCAACCTATTCCCTCTGATATCAGGGCTTAAAATGTGTTGAGGGGTTGAAATACAGTTTATACTTAGAGGGCACTGAAACTCTGTCTAGCTGAACAAGGCTACTGTAAGAAGCTGGAAGGGTTCGGCGAGGCATTCAGTCGGGAAAACATCAAAATTGGTTGGCAAAAGATAAATGACACGGCAATGACAGTGTTTTTGCTGTCTCTAAAGCAATGTCAGTCGCTAAGTGCCATGTTAACTAAACTCAACTACACAGACAATGATGGACTTCACGCATCAGTGGACAAAATGGCACCTCGCTACCTGTCAGTGGCAATTTCCATCAAATCAAAGATGGCCAAGCAAATTTAGCCATGAGAGGAACTGCTGCTGGAGTTTTACACATGCATAAAAATATGCACAGATAAAAACAGGTGCACATTGGACAGTGGCTTCCTCCTTTTATCACATCACAAGATTGCTGATTGTCGATTCACAAAGGTCTCGCCTTTCACTCACCATCAGGCACGTCAGGTTGTCCTCTAGCTCTACACATCAATTACCGCATGGCTGCTACCACTCTGAGACACACTCTTAAACAAACAGCCTGGCAACCTCCAGCGTGACACATATCAATACTAATCTGACGTCTTTGTTCCACTGCCATTCCCCTCAGACCCTGGCTGGCTGCACCTGCCTGACCGGAGTGCCCAGGGTTGGCTGTACTCCTTCACACTTGCTTCCCCTGCAGACATCAAACACTTATTACTCCCTATCCTGGCCCTGCTAACTGACTGGCCTGTCTGGGCCACACGGGGACCCCATTATTAGAGTCATTTCAGTGCCCATCCTGATGCCTGTTAGGCAGTTCTCTACCTGGGGCTCCTGCTCCCTGCCTGCCCGACTGAGTGCCTGGCCAGCCAAACAGTGATTGGACATGACATGGTGACAGAAAACAGGGTAGAAGGGCAATAGAAATAAAAGAACAGGGATGGCAGAGTGAGGTAGACAGAGATGGGGAGAGAGGAAGGTGGGTATGTTAGCCAGGGCCCTTGTGGCGTAGGGTGTGCCCATCAACACGGATGAGCGTTAGCCAAGAGCTGCATGTCACAATGATGGAGGGGCAGGATCACTCACATCAGAGCTTCATCTGACTGGAAGATATCAATCTCCAGGCCTAATCCAAAAGGACATGGTAAAATATCCTTTAACATTGCTATCCCACCCTGCCTTTGTGTGTCCCCTGCTTCCATCTCTCTTACAGCTGAAAACGTGTGTAACCTTCATTGTTGGATCTCAATCGACCACACTCATTTTCACATCCCATTTCCTCTGTCTCTTGCACTGACAGTCAAATTATGATGGACAAAACAGTACCTTGACATATGGCATTTAGCACCATTTGTCACTATAGGTGGCAAGAAAAAAGAAAAGAAATCACTACATATGTGCACCGTCGAGGTCAGGGATTATACCTTTTTGTTGTGAAAGAGAGTACTGGTGAAAATGAACATTTGTGGAGACAATGCGTGGTGAAATCAAACATGACTTACTATAAGCCATTTATCCTATACTTTTGGTGGTTTGTACTGTATTAGGGATGATGGTAAGGCAAAATTATGATTTGAAAAAAAGGTTTTTGCACTTATAGACATTTTTTGGGGGTAAATCTAGACAAAGGTAAAAATGAAACCTGCATTTAAAGCCAAAGACTGAACCCCAGTGTGCTCTTTTTTGTTGTTTATTTGCTTTATTTATGTTGTAACATTTGGAAGTCGTTACATTGGTGCAACACACATTTTATAGTGTCTTTATTGGTCATTTTGAATTTACATGTGCTAATAACTGATTCCAGTAATTTCTACTTACTTACTTTCCTTTTGACAAAATGTAGAAATTAATTAAATGTATTTATTCTGCACATACAGCATATACACACAGTATCATATTGGTATATTGTGCTTCAGAATATCTTGCCAAAGGACTGTGTTGACAGCAACGTCAATGTGTTCTACTCTTAATAAATACTGAAAATTACTGTTCGGTAAATTAGATTACTATCGTCAAGCCTTATGTGATCTAAATAAAATTGATTTAAAACTGTTCTAAAGACTAATGGCAGTAAGTGGCCATGCATGTAAACCAACAAATACTATAAATATAAAGTTGAGGTGATGAAAAATGTATCCTTGGTGACATCATATGCTGCTCAAAATTATGGCTGTGTCAAATTACATGCCGTCATTTCCTGCCAACATTTAAACTGATGAGCCCACAGTAGCCAATCAGGTGTGAGGCAGAGGTGATGATAGGTTTGTGTTGTGTGGAATATTTCAAGCCCCTCTGGCCTCCCTGCGCCTCATTCAGACGGATGGCTCCACTGTAACTCTACTTCTCTTAATTAATATGACATATCCCCTGTTCATATGCAGAGAGTGAGGGAGGGGACAGAGAGATGAAGGTATGAGGGAATGATTAACTGAGGATCTGTCCCCCCTTGTGAGAAATGATCTTGCCTCTTCTGCTCTCTGCAGTCCTCCCTCCTCCTCTCTTCATTTCCGTCTCCCTCACTCTCCCTACTCTGTGTCCCTTTGGCTCACTTTATTTCTTTCTGCCCTCCCCTCTCTTTCGCTTTTGCCTTATCTCTGTCTCTCTCTCTCTCTCTCTCTCCTGGCCCTCTTCTCTCCTCTCTTTTCCCCCCTGACACTCTCGGACTGTCCCCAGCCCCCTGCACATCTCCTGACAGGTAGAATAATAATGCTCGTACATCACTGCCCCGAAAAGTCCAATAACCTAAATCTTCACTTGCCACACACCCCGGGACTCAATTACTTTATTGACATGTAATCTTCATAAGGGGAGAAATATTGAGCATGTAAGGTCAGCCGGTTATGAAGACATATTATCATATTATCTGCATGAGGGTTGTAGGGGCTAGGACCTGACAAAGCTAATTATAATGGTACATGTTTCAGAGCTCAGAGCGTATTATCTGCTTGGCTGCTTGGTTGAGCCACAGCTGAGGTATAGAGGAGAAGGGGATGAGATTTCAAACCTAATAGGGGCTGGATGTCATCTCAGGGCATGGGAATTAATGAAGCCAAATATTATCGACTGCACATCACAGCACTAATATCCTTGATTTGTTCATTGTATTTGTCAGGATTACCTCACCATAGTGTAATGGCTAACAGCATATCACAATACAAGCCGACCGAGGAGGTAGTTTCTAAAACTGTACAATGACAAAAAAGCTATCCCTTCGGGTATTGTATAAAAGTCCAAATAAGCTGTTAGTGCTGTAGCTTCAGTCGTTCCTCAGCCAAAATGTCACAGTGGGTTAAGAATGGCAGGAAGGACAGATGCCCATGGCTGTGTTATCACTTCTTTCCCAAGGTTATCTTAATATCATCCTTTCAGCTCTGCTGTTACAATCTACTGCCTGCTGCATAAAGCCAAACAACAACACAGGCAACAGTACATGCATATTTACTTAAAAATCTCTTTACTATGAGAGTATAATGCAAAGAAATGCAAATTTAACCACGCTTATTATTTTAGCCAGAAACACAATAGATCAGGGGGCAAACAACAAACAGTTGGCCAGCCCTGATACATTTGCATCTCAGGGTCACAGTGTGCAAACACAACATACCACTGCCAGTCATATGAACATGTTCTTTTTATTTTATCTAATAGCATGCCCTCCTCCCTCTATCAACTGTCCAAATCTTTGTCCAAACAAGTGCTGCAGATGCCAAAAATGGTGTGGGGTGGTTGGCCAGCGCTGCCAAAGGTTATGTGTAAACACTTGCTGATGGCGTCAAATGGAGAAACATATTTTAGCTTTCTTTAAAAGGTCTCCAGGCACTCAACGCTACAAAGACTGAAGATTCTCCATCTCTCTAATTACTTACACTGAAATCATTTCAGTTTCTTGATGATGCTTTACTGTACTCAGTACCCTGCATTTTAAAAAAATAAATAAATATATATATATATATATATATATATATATATATACTGCAGTGCATAACAATCATCTCATACAGCCAACAAATGTCCAATATTGCATACAAATACATAATCAAAGAATTACATCTTTCTGAGTAGCCATGATGAAGTTTGATGGCTACCAGTTCTGAAAGTTTAGTTTTGAATGAATCTTTGTCCTGAAGGAAACAGGATGAAGCGAACAGACTTTTAAATCACAACAATATGGGATAAATTCATGTGTTTGACCAAAATGACTCAGTCAATCCAATCATCTTGCACTGCAGCGACATAACATGCCAGAAACTATCTACAAATCAAATTATGATGGTGAAATAACTTGTCCACTCAAATTATCATGACAGAGAAACCTGCTTCGTCTGTTTAAAGTGACTTAATCTGCAAATCAAAGTGACAGATTAAAAGGTTGTTTTGGACTTCCTAGCATTTTAGTGACCTCGCTCTTTTCATTCTGGTCGAGCTGGAATGTTGATGCTAATACAAGTCATAAAAGATGAGCTACTTCATTTAAAAGAGGCTCCTCTTTATATTTTAAGAGAGTTAGAACGCCGTATGGACTTCAAGGCAGGGATGGACAAGCTGACCCACAAAATTTGGGACAATGTGTTCATGTTTGGTTCATCTCAGATATAGTTCATCCAGTTGGATACTGAATGTGAAGTAAATAGAAGCTCAGATCCATAGGACTGGAATCCCGGTGCATGGGATAATGGCCTTCTCACAGCCTGATGCAATGAATAATCTAAATGGCACTTAATGTGAGCTATGCTGATACTCTGACAATAGTTTGTGTTCAGACATCACAGCTTAGTGTCTCCCAATTGTATATTGATGCCGAGGCAGTTGACAATAAATCACTGGATTCACCAGTGAGTGAGAAAACAGTTTAGACAATGGTCCAATGGAGCTTACCGTAATTGACAGATGAGTTCAGCTCTTTCCACCACGGTAGCTTTGGAGCATTGAGGGAATCTGGGAATGAGTGTTTCGGTGTACGTGTATGTGTGTATGATGTCTCAGGTCCTACAATACTCGATTTAAGACAATATAGAAACAGTAGTTGCAGTCAAGCCCATTTTGAATGACTGCACTACACACTTGACATGTTTATGCATTAGTGAATATCACCACATTTTACTAACTCTTTAGTAACTAATCTGCACATTTACTTTGGAAAAACATAACTTCTGGCTCAGTAGTATGTATTGTCTTGAGTATTTTCATTGAGCTTATCAAGGCCCATCGGGAAATTTCAACATATCCTAATTTGAACTGTACTATAATACCTAAGAGGGTGCACCAATGGGTCATATCTTCATATTTCTGCCTTTCCCATGGATAATAGTAGCATTATACTCAAGTTAATTGCTGGGACCTAGGAACTTGGTAGCCTTGTCAAAGGTTAGAGGAAAAAAAAATACTTTTTTGGAGAAAAAAAAATAAGAACAACCAGGAAAATGATGAACCAAAGTGCTTGTTGATCTACGATACTTGTCTTTATCCTCAGAGACATCCATGCAATGACAAATATTACCAATATTCACAATTCACTTTTGTTTGATCCACTCGTAAAAGTGGTTTAGATAGTCTGGGAAATGATGCTTGTTTGAAAGCTGCTCATAATTTTTGCTCTGTTATGTTTTCAGATATCAGCAGATGACTGTTTTTATAACCATCAGATAGGCTGGCCAAAACTGCAAAAGTAAAACTGGGATGATCCTAGGCAAAGCTATGTCTGTGACTTGATTATAGGTGAAATTCTGATCCAGCATCTGGAGTTTTCTATTTTTCTAAGACAGATGTGTACAGTCATAAATAAGGAGATAATTATCAAAAAATGTGGATATCTTCTGATGCAAAACACCCAAGCAAATTATAACATTTCGTCTTAGTGTAACGCTATGCACATGCAGGCACTGGTTCCACATGGAATGCATATGTGCATGTCTGCCTATACAAAAAAATTAATGTTTATGTTCATACAGTGTACTGCACTACATGACTAACAGAGAAGGTTGCTGTTTTTAGTGTGTGATTGCCACTTGGAACCTGTCCTCTAAGAAGACACCACTTTACTGTGTGTTGCTGTGTAAATTACCACTGGTGGCCCCTTTTCTCACTGCATATTAGTGAATCCATGGCATGTATAGCTCTGTTACGATCATGCCTGACAGAAAGGTTTAGTGATGTAGCACAGCTGTTAAGCCATGCAGAATGTGTTGTCACCCAGCATGATAAACTGGCCACCGAGTGAATTGGAATCTAATTTGTTGGAGCCATTAACCAGCGTAGCATTAAGGCATGTTTTCATCTTGAATGATTAGTGTGTAAGATCAGTTAGCCTAGAATTACGATCTACAGTCTACTCTATATAATTTATTAAAAACACCCTGATTAAGATACATGATCCTACATAAACCAACAAGACAAATATATTTAACAAGCACTGTATCTAATTTTGTTAACTTGCTGTATCATACAATCTAAAATATGAGACATTGTGTATCTCTGTGTAAACATCCCTGGTAATATACAATAATTACAAAGCTACAAGGACTTATTGAGGTCTGATCCTGTCTCCTTTAGCATGACAAGTTGTCCAGCATCTGCCAGCATGTTAGTAGCTATTCATCAGAATGAAGGGTAGCGAGCCCCCTCACACAGACAGACTCCGCCTGCTCACTGAGCAATTTGTTTCAAGGGGTACTGACACAGAAGAAAACTGGTGGACCCAACATCCATCCTGCTGTAAAAATATCCAAAACCATCTGGCAGCTAACCCCCATCCTAAATTACTATGATGGACTCCCACCTTTGGAAACCATGAAGGCTACAGAAACCTGCTCCAACTTCTGCCTGAAAGTACTTCTGGAAAGCACAGGCCGCATCTCAGCTGTCCCGTACCACAACTACAAATCATGGTAGAAAATGAATAATAGTGTAGCTGCATTAGCAATACCGGAATTTCAAAGTTGATTCTAGCAGTAAGACCTATCCACTTTGGGTGATTTATGTTCTGCTACTTTCCTGAAAATGACCAGTGCAACTGGGAAGTAGACCAAGGTCCAGAGCACCAGCGGTATGTTTTTCCAAGAGGGCTGGGCCTGCTTGGCAGAAACTCATGTCCTTGTCTATCGGTCTGACACGTTTGGAGTAGCAGCCAACATATTGCTTCAAACTTGTGTCTGTTTGTGCCTGAGCAAATTTTAACCAGAGTCCAGTTGGTTTGTATCATCATAAATAACTATGGTTTGTCTGCAATGGTCACGGACGGTAAAGATTTAGGAGGCTACATATTTTCCTGCTGCTGAGAAAATGGTCCAACGTTTGTAATCATCATATTTCAGTGGTGATGGATGGAGGAGTTCAAAAGTAGGATCCCAAAGCTTTCAGGCTCAATGTTTAAAATGCTTACAAAGTAATATACAGCCGGCGTTTTATAAAATCTGCAGCATCAGACTAATTTGTACTGTGACTTTAGTATAATGATGTTTGGATTTAGAAAATGTCTTATTTAATCTGTGAAGTTTTTTGGGCTTTATATTGAAATTGCTTAGATCACTTCAGTCAAAACAATTCCAGCATACCTTACTATGAAATATTCCTTATTAAGGCGGAATATCACAGAGAGAAATATTTACTTTTATACCACTAGCAAGAAGAACTAACAAACAAAGATCTTGGAGTAGCTCAGAAGCTGACAGTCCTATCTTTTCACTTTAAGTTTTTGCTGTATACGTCCAACATCAGTTTAAGAACTCAAGACACTCAGGAGACTCTCTCAGCGAGATCAAACGGCAAGGTAAAAAACAATAGTGTCACTGACATTTCCCCAAACCCAGCACAAACAGAATTATTCACACACTGTGAAAGGAGTGCCATTCGATAACGGAGAGATAATGACACTTGGTGGAAGGCAGCTTTCTCAAAGCAGTTTAGAGCTGGCACGTCAGAGTTCGGCAGTTAAACCTGTCATGGAAGTTGAGGAGGTTATCCTGGCATTTTAATCTAGCCTGCTTCTGAAGGAGAAAACGTAGAGGTGATTTTCAGGGCTAGTAATAACAAGGACAGGCCTGCATCCAAAAATGAGCTCTCATCACTTTGAATGCGGGCAGTGCAGTGCTATGTGAAGGCACGGTGAAGGATTGCAGGCCCAGTTTGCCTCGTCCCCTCTCCCCTCATCCATCTCCATAGGACGGCTTTAATGGATATTCATGTTGCTGAGCCAATCCACTCCTGGGAGGAATAATATCACATCATCTGACTCGCATAAAGGAAATAGAGCCTGTCCTCATACACGGGGAGTATACACCACTGTGATACGCTGTGATATGCAGCAGGAGCTTACACCCCCCCGCAAGAAGAAGAGATTGATGGGACTGTGACAGACTTTTCAGGTTCTTGTTCTGGGTTAGTGAAATGTATTATGGAACAGGTTTAGCAATTAGTGTTCTGTTTTTGTCTGAGTAGATCACACACACAAAAATGCAGGTGCCTGCCTATACACACACACACACACACACACACACACACACACACACACACACACACACACACACACACACACACTTGCACATTGAGGGATAAAAATGGAAGACCCGAAAATGTAGAATTTTAGAATTTTATATTATTTTCTGTATCTTGTTTTTTCATTTTTCTTGTCTTATATTTTCTTACTGATTAAATGAATAATAATTCATATGTTATCTTGAAGTGAAAGTATTATCAGCAGAATGTTCACGGGTATCAAAAGTAAAGTAACTCATTATACGACTGGCACCATTTAAAGCGTTTTATTAATCACATATTTAATAAGACCATGTTTTATGGTTTTAATTTCTGTGGCTATGCGTGAAGGAAAAGTTTACACAGAGTCCTCAAACTAATCTTAGACACTTCATCAACTTACAAACTGGCATCCCTGCAAAGAAATAAAACCTTCATGTAGTGAAGTGCTTGGGAAACATTTTTATGAACTCAGTACCCGGGAAGAGGGCCATGTCTTTACTTTGTCAATTCACCTCGTAGAGTTTGGTGCAGAGGCTCACTCAACACCCGTTCATGGTATATAGCTGGCAGTGAGATCTGTATATATCATTCTCATGACAATATTTCATCATCTGTCATTTATCAATGTTCAACGCACGCATTGTGTAAAGTTTAGTTTATCGTAAAAAGTTTATAGAAAGCAGCTTTGCAAATGGTACTCTGGCCCAGTGTGGAGGAAAAGCTTACACTTTGTTCTTTCCATATGCCTCATTTTAGTTGTGTGGGGGCCAGTACAAGTCTTTGTGTTTAAGAGTGATGTTTATCAGGGGACAGATCCTGCTGGTATAATCATTACGAGGCTGAGTGAAATGTCTTGCAGAGCACGTACATGTGTCTAATGGGAAACGTCAAAGGTGCTCTGTCTTTTCTCACCGCATTCCAGAGAGGACATTTCCATACTCATACAACATGCCAAGGAGGTCCAAACCAGGATTTGAAGATTATCAGCAGAAAGATGAGAGCTTTCATTCCAACTACAGAGTAACTTCAAACAGGAACGAACAGAATAACTCATAAGATAAGCACGGAAAACAACTCGGGAGTAAAGAAACAGATGTCTGAGGTAATATATCAATTAATTTACCAAACAATGCCATAGCCAGTAGCACATGTGTTCACTCTACATAACAGGACTGTATGAAAAGTGAATATTTGTATTCACAACAGCATCTGATCCATACAGTTATAAATAATATAATCAGCTCTGGTTATTATACAAGAAACAATAAACAGACATTGGGGAGCTTTATCTGTTTTGACGCCTTAACATTTTTTTAAAGCCGTCAAACTCATTTTTAGTTTTACTAAGTGCGATGTGCGTAGAGCATTAAGTCATCAGTCAAACAAACAACCTTTCCCTTCATATTGACAACAGCTAAGTTTCAACACTAGCAGTTTAGTCATCCATTAGTCATGTATCCCATCCAGATGTCTGGTGGAGAAAAGGAGGGGAGGAGGAGATAGCAGCAGGTGTAGATCTCTCTGAGCCCAGCTGAGCTCTAAAAGGCAGTGCTTAGCACCCACAGCTCTGTCATCTGGCCTCTCCCCTGTCTCCGCCAGCCTTTCGACAGCCCATTCCTCATCATTTACCCCTTTTTGGCAAAGCCCAGAGCCCTTCTAATGGGCCGCTCTGAACGCTTCCAGATGTTTGTTTATTTGTTGTGCAGCAACTATAAAACAGTTTACTCTTAGTTTGGATCTTTTCCCATTGCTTCATTTTTTTGGGGGGGAGGTTGAGGGAGCTAGGGGGTATGTAGCAGGAGCTATGGTGCAGATCACCCCGACATGTAATGAAAGCGAACCACCAAACAAATGCGAGACACCCCATGGGTGTCGTCAGGAAGGAGGCTTTTTTTTTTTTTTTTGCTTTGCTTTGAAGGCTGCTTTCCTCCTGGGATTTTAATAACAGTTGTGCACCATTTAAGATACATACATACAAAGTAGCTGGAAGCAGGCCCAGAACAACAAGATTAAAAGGGCCCAAGGCTCATACTGTAAGGCAGATTTCAGGCATTTTTCCTTGTCTGTTTAGTCTGTTCGTACAAAGATATCCCTTTCATTTACTGCTGTCACCTCTGAGGGATGGCCTACTCAAATTCAATCTGATACCTGTAAAGGAGCCGGGCCTATTTATTGAAATATACAGTAGAAATGAAAGTTATTTTATTAAAATCTCTGTATTTCAGACATATGTAGAAAAAAAAGACTCAGACTTGATTAATATATCCATGTATAAAGATGTAATTAGATCTACGAAATAGACTTGTGAATCTCGCTTCAAAATGTTTCATCCTAAGAAAATGACAAGCTGATGATAAATAATCCACCAGATTGCTGCACATGTAAGTACTGTAAGGCACAAGAACACTACACGTCACTGGTTGTGTCTTAATAGTATGGTATATGCTAGTCTTCACAAAGACACACTGTACTTTAGACTGGGACTCCATTTTGAACTGTTAGATTTAGAGTTGAGTTGACAGTTCGACCAGCACTGAGAGTTAGAGCCAAGGTGACAGTAGTGGAGAATCCTCAGGCCCCTCTGCCAGACTATATACTCGACTCCGCTCTGTGTCACGCCTTCACCAAGACACACTGAAGCCCCCACTATCCTCCTTCACTTTGTCTTTTGTCTAGCTCGCTCTCTCTCTTCTAAAGTCTTGTCTTCTTTCGCTGTTTAATGCCGATCCTCTTACTGTCTTTCTATCTACTATCTCCCCTTTTCATTCTGTCTATCTATCTGTTGTCAGATCTGCCTCTATGAAATCTTGATTTAGATTTCACTACCACAGCAGCACATCTTTACTCCCTCCTCTTCCTCCCGCTCTTCCTTTCACTGCCTTGTTTTGCTCTGTCTCTTTCAGGTTGACTCCTCCACCAACCAAGACAGGAGCTTATCCTGGAGTTCTGTCCTTGGTTTCCACCCCTCTCTCCCTGGGCAGTGACCTGCCAGCGCTGCCCTCCTCTGGGATCTCCTAGCTGCTGTAATTACCTCTGGCACCCAGGCTCTGGGGCTTCCACACAGGTGACACTATGGAGGGGGTTGGGTGCAGAGGTTTGAAAGGAGGAAAGGGAGGTTCTTTCTGTGCAGCCGACAGGGCGATGTCAGAAGTGCCGCTGATCTGTCTGCTACTGCAGGATAAAACTATACAGCCTTGTACCTCTATTAAAAAGGCCACTTCATTAACCCTTAAAGCGACTACTGTCACAATCACATACTGTATAATGTGTACTTAGAAATACTTTTGCTGCGCACTAAATTCATGGTTTGATTCTGTTCATTGTAAAATGTCATAATTCGCTACATTTTCAATACAGCAAAGTGCCTTTTATCTCACGTAGCGTGCGGTTTCTCCGGCATTATAGCAGAAAACAAAAGCACTACTTCAAAAGACAACAAAAACAAGCAGTTATGATGACAACAAACAGGATACAATATCACCGGAGCACTTCACTTTTTCAATAGATTTTGAACAAACCGTGTAGTGAATTGTTTAATTTACCATGCATATTGAAACCCGAGTGTGGCATTGAACTACATAAAATCATGCAGCGTATTGTTTCACCCCTATTGTTTATATCCTGAATTTTACTCAGTAAAATGCTCAGTTGTTTGGAATTACTGTCTGAAAATGTTTGTTTGTCGTAGCACTGCTTTGTTCTCTTTGAAAAAAGGAGTTACTGTGACCGTCCCCGAAACATAAAGAAGACTCAAGTATGGTGAGTAAGAAGTGAAAAGAAAAGGGGGGGAAAAAAAAGGTAGGGGCATGAAGAGAAGGTGAAGGGCGAAGATGAGGGCTGTGTTATCTAAGACTGCAGCGCTGCATCATAAAAATAACAAATGGAGACTGTCCCCGCTGCTCAGATCTTAGACGGAGGGAAAAATATTTCATGTGTCAGATCCCCTCACCTTTAAATGGACTGTTCTTAGCCAGGTCTGATTTTGACAAAGCACGCAGCTCTTACTGTCCCTACATCCGGTGAGAGCTGCCACCGTGCAGGCGTTGGTGACATAGATCTGTCCTTGGCAACATAACCAGAAGGTGGAGATCTGCTGTGCTACTATAGTGGTGGTCAACGCATCACAAGTGTTTCACATTGTGAGGACAGTGATAAATGCCTCAGGGATAGGAACTAGGGGGTTATATCAGTTATCACCACGAGGAAAGTCTGCCTCGAGATAAACAGCTGAATGTGGTTCATGTTTACTCAGGATAACTGAAGACTGATTCAACTGTAAACTGCAAATTTCCTTTCAGCAACGATCTGTCTTAAACCTTATGTTAAGTTGTCTGGGAAATTATTATAATGCTACTTTCACAATGTGGTGGTGTGAAATTATTATTATCTAATGATATCTAACTTTGCCATTCCAAGGACACACACTGACTAAATGCTATGGACTTTAAACTAATGCATGATGATAAGGCAGAAGTAAACAATAAATTATTGTTTGCCGGCATTCTTTGTATAATACTATAATCTAATATAATATAATATAATATCAATATAATATAATATAATATAATATAAAGGGATATTTTAAACTAAAATCTCAGCCGAGGTGGTGGGTGCACAATTCATTTAGAACAGGGTACATTTTGAATGATTGCGATGCATTCTTGCTAGAGTGTTTGATGTTGAGAAGTTGCTGCACAATTACATCAACTGACAACACAGGGTCAATATGAGGCCTAATCAATGTCTAGTATCAACAGATCAAGGATGTTTCATCTTGTTTATGTACTATGTGCTCCCACGCATACATTCAGAACAGAGTTAACCTAGATTACTCAGATTTATCAGCACTATGAACAGATAACTCAGATGAGATGAGATCAATAAGAATAGATAACATAACTTCAGCTGTGTCTCAAGGTCAATAGATTCCCACTCTCTGTAGCCGCTAGGGTTATGACTTATATTTACATAATCCATGGGCCTAGGTTATGACTGAATGTATGATAATATGTGTTGTTTCTTATTTATGGAGAATGATATCTACAAATATGTATTTGCAAACCACCTGACTAAAAAGGCTATAAAGGCCAAAGATCCTTCCTTACCTTTGTGGTTCCTGGCATCTCTTGATCCTCGGGGTAGAGGAGTGTAGGATAGTGGCTGACTCACAGATCCAGCCTCATTAGGTGGCTAGGAGAAGGGAGACATACAAATAGAATGAGCATTTTGAAGAAAAGAAAAAGGTTTGACAAGTTTTAAAATGACAAGTATGACTGTAGCTGACGGTGAGTGTCATAAATCCTTGGGGACTGGTGCAGGAAATGTTGGAAACTGCTCCTGTTTTATGACATAATGTGGCAGGTCGTGTTTTATTACTTCTCATGTGTTATGGAGGTACACCCAGGCTTTGATGATCTGATCTACGGTGTGGTTAGGGAGGAGAGGTCTTAACCTCCACTCAGCCATGACCTCCTGCAGTGGTCAACTAAAGGGTAGATGTCACTCACTCTGAACAGTCAAATGTAGCGCGGTTATAAGAGGGTAGTCTGACAAATGGCATGAAATGACCTCTCTACACCGATTTTTGGAAACAGTGGAAATGCAATTTGAAAAGCAAACATATTTAATGATTTATTTAATTGAAATGTGATGTAAATATGTGCATGGATCCCTGGCTGTGCAACTAGAATGAGCTATTAGTTGTAAGCACATATGGTTCAGGCTAAACAAGTGTGTCAAATGCTGCTTTAAGATGAAGAGGAAACAGAGGCCTAAATCTCAGAGCATGTTCCCAAACAGGTCAAGAGTTTTTTGTATTGTTGTTCTTTTCGTGCACTTTCAAGGTCCAAAACATCCTCTCTCTTCCCTTAGCCTTTTAGCTAGTGGAGCAGGCAGTTTATCATGACACAGCGATATCTGATGCCTTTGCAGAAATACTTTCCTTTCCTGCAGGAAGGAATTCACTGGGCCTTTAATCATAGCAAGAGACTCAACTGACAAATACATATTAGAGATGGTTTGGAGCTGCATTTTTCCCACTTTTATTGTTGTTCCTCTACATGCCCATGCATAACCTTGAGAAATGGAATGGTCTGCACCGTTAAATGGAACCATATTCTTCATGGGCAAAGAGAGCACTGTGAATTGAAAACGATCACATAATGTGCTTTCAGATAGCATCTCTGAAAGGCATTAAGGTCTGGCCAGCATGTGTCTCATATTACACCAAAGGGAAAAAATGGCAAAATAAGCCTATTTTGAGAACTCACTACATATATGCTTTGTGGACCATGCTTTCCAAAGAAACAACTTGGAATAGAAATATTGTTTTGACAGCAGACCTGCTGCTCTCAGTGGCTGAAACCTGTTAAGAAATAACACAGATCACTCCCTGCGTGTACACTGTACTTGTATGGAATGTGTAATAGAAGAAGTAAAACAATCCCAAATACAGTAAGAACATACTGTACTCAGTAAAACCTGACATGTCCCATTTGAGGAAAAACAATCAGGTATTCATACTTTATATTTTCTTTAAGTGCAGAACTGGCAACATGGATACTGGGATGAGCCAATGAGACAGGCTGAAGCCAAATTTTATATTTCACCATTTGGTCTGGAAGATATAACTGATATCATGTCATGATGGACACACAAAGTATCTGTCTATGTCATTCGTCATAAGCTAAGAGAGCAATTCGAGCATTGAGACAAAGAATTGTGAGCCCTCTTTATTTGATCTACCTCCATGCTCTCCTGAGTCACCACAGAGTTGCGCCCCCGTTTGCCTCATTTCATAGCCTGCTTGAAAGATCACAAGCCTGGCTTTCTTCTTTTTCTACTTGGCCCCCAAAAGCTCCTCCTAATCCTGCTTGCCCACAATTAATCTTCCTTGCTGCCACATTATTAACACCACCACCCACAGACTATGTTAGGGGGCTGCTGGAGAAGAAGAAGCAGAGGGAGGACTGTTGGGGTTCACTGGGTACTGGATAGAGCCTTGGGTTGCCTCCACACCCTGGTTTTGGTCCCATGGGACGTCCATTACCTTGCTTTCAATATCACCACCCACCCAGTCCCTTGCTATGCATGACACCACCACTTCACCTCGGTATCATGCCTGCTGATCAAACACCCAAGCCATTCAACATCTGTGGTTGTCACTTACAGTCTTATGCAGCGCAACGATTTCACCCCACCCACAGAACATCAATCAGGGAGCTTCCCCGTGTCCTGATCCTCCCTTTTTTCCTCTCAGACCTTCCTCCGTACCCCTCCACATGTGCACTCTTTCACTTAAGTCAATGACCTGTCCGTAGGATGAGAAAGCAGCAATGGTTGTGTACAAGAAAAGGAGACATTTCTCTCTTGTACTCGCTTTAAGAGGACTGGTGGATTGATGACTTAGATTGTTTTAACGCTTCATTCGGCTACAGTGACAGGCTATATGAGTAATCTTTCAACATTAAAACCTCTAACACATACAAGACAGCCCTATATTGTTGACATGGAATTGTCATAATAACCTAGATAACTGAAATTTCCTTTTGCAATAAAAAATGAATAATTGACAATCAAGTGACACAATTCCTCCTGCAGAATATAGAAGCTTTATACGCGCTGAACACTGTTTGTTCTTAAAGTTCAGTTCCCAAAGGTCTAAAACTACACAAAAAAAAGGTAGTGATCGTCTCATGATGTCCTCACACATTGCATCGCTTTCATGATTTTATAAGAAGCTCTTCATCTATGCTCCTTCTCTCTTTATTTCCCCCTTTTCTGCATCCTTTCCTTCTCTGTCTCTCTCCCTCTCGTTTTCTACAGTTGTACCTGCACTGAACAGAGGGAGGTGCTGCTGTGTCGTCTATTTAAGATGCTCCTGGACCCTCTTTTCCTCTCTCTCCCTCTCTCTCTCTCTCTCTCTCAGTCTCTCTGCTGTCCAGATTAGTCTGCTCATCAAGCTGAGCATTGTTTTAATTTGCTAGGCCCGGGGCATATGCTGAGTGTTCACATCATTATTGTCTCTGTGCAATGTGAGTTATCACCACAGCTTATGATAATGCGGCACAAATTTACAGGCTGGGGAGCACCATGGATTCTGTGATAATAAAGGGTGGACAGAGGGGAGTGGAAAGAATGGAGAGAAAAATGAAGAAAGTGTGTGTATGTGTGTGTGCGTATGTGTGTGTGTGAGAGAGAGAGAGAGAGAGAAATGGGTGGTGGCAGAGAGAGGAAGCTCTGTTGGATGTCATTATGAAAGATGATTCCTGTACTGGATAATACATCACACCAGTGCTGTCTGTCTTCTCCTTTTCTGTGTTGTTATGCGAATAAATGCTGATAAACCCAGAGGCATTAGTGATTATTACTTCCAACATATCACCATGAGAGAGGGGAGCAGGAGAAGAGAGACAGGGGAGGGATGGAAAGACAAGAAAAGCAAAACACAAAGAGAGCCACACGGAGCACATAACCACCTCCACAGTGGGATTCCTGAAAATATGAGATACCAAAAAAAGTGAGTCGGGGAAGGTTGACGCATATCTGGGGTGTTTTTCAGATGCAACTGCAACAAAGTTTACAAAGTTCTGCAAGCTCGGCTGTCGATTTCAAATCTTGATGGGTGTTATATTACAGCACATTACTCTGACATCAACTGATCTCGAAAGATTTCACTAGAATGTGATTATGATGTTTGCTGCTACAGTGTTATATATAAAAAAAAGTACATCAAGTATTTTGCACCGTGTTATTCGCACTGCTTTTTCTCTCTTGCGGCCTGGCTCTTACCCTGACCAGCTCATCCTGACACAGGTGGTTCCTGCTTTTGCCTCACCTCACCTCCCTCCTTAAGACTGACCAGCAATACAATCTAATTACAGCCACGCTACAGAGGGAGACCAGTGTAAACACCAGCCCTTTTTTATCTCCTTATACATCTGGACAAGTAGACAAAGTGCTAAAAGGAAATAAATGTGGCCTGACAGCCACATCAAAGAGTTCAGCCAGAGGCTTACTGCTACTTAGGGCACAGGAATGTTGTTGCTAAGCATCAGCCCGCAACCTATCAGGGTGCAAAGAGGGCCCTGTCCTGCCTTAGAGAGGGAAAAGGGGAAAAGAGAGAAACGAAGAGGAGAGAGAAGGAGGGAGGGCGAGGGGAGGGGGGGCTGACATTGAGGGGAGGCTAGGGACTCAAGGAGATTTTTGTAGCTTAAAGCAATTGTTGGAAGAAACAAGCCTTCTGTTTTGTTTTCTCTTGACACCATTTCTGCTTTTTGTGCTTGCAAAAGACATGTATAAAAATGTCTTTTGATATGTTTTCTCTTTGGGTCTATATCAAAATATTTCTTTTGTGTCTGTGCATGGAACTTTTTTTTCACGTCTTGTCTCAGTAAACTGGTGCTGCCTTCTGATCATGTTAGAGATCAGAGGAGACACAACTTGTGAACTTATTTGAGTCAACATTTAATGCTGGCATGACACGTTTATTTCTTCACTAGATGGAATTTTTTATGATTCATGTCTGATACTTCTGAAGTTAGGGGTTACAAACAATACAACAGCTTTTAGAAATAAACAATAAAAAATGAATAAGTAGCAGCAAGCTTGCAGCGTCTTACAGCATACAGAAGCAATGATGAAATGAGAAATGCTCTAATTCATTACCAGAGATTTTACCCTCTCTCTCTCTCTCTCTCTCTCTCTCTCTCTCTCTCTCTCTATATATATATATATATATATATATATATATACACACACACAGTGTTGGCTGAGGTAAAGTATTTTAAATGCATTTTTTTTGTTGCCAGAAACAATCACATCTGATACTGAAAGGTAGAAAAGTAGTTTATTCATTCAAATTCTTTCTTTTTCATATCTGACCTTAATGATTGTGGCTTAGGGGAATAGAGGAAATATTGTAATGTGTTTTAAATCGCTGTTGTGTGCATGAAAAGTATTAATTCTGTTTTCTTAGGTAATGGCAGGGGGAAGGACATTTGATGTAATGGTGCCTGCACTCGCGGGTAGTACAGCAGCCTTCTTCTCAGCAGGAAGACTGCTGAGCGTGTGTTTAATGATTTACCAGTTCTACTCCAATGAACTTGCTTTGAGTAAATGTATCATATGATCACTGATCACAAGAGCAACTGTTTCGCTCGGGGCACGAACCACATGGAGCAAACCGGCAACAGCGAACATTGCCGTTTTGTGTACGGGCTAAGCGTCAGACAGGCAAAGGTTGAGTGCGGCTGGACGTTAATCATCCGTAGCGATGACTCATAGATGGTAATAAGGGTGTATTTGTTTTTAGGTGGAAATTTAAGAAGTCATTTGACCTTTTCTTTGAATGTCTTGCAGAACAAGTGTAGGTGATTTAAAGTGGAAATGTAAGCCTACATTACAGGTACGCAGTGCAATTAGCTTGAGGCTATTTCTTAGTTTGGTCTAGTATGACCTTTCCATTTGTACGGCAGCTACAAAGTTACAAAGAACAAGAAAATGTTGTATGTATTAGTTGAAACAATGATTAAATGTCTCATTTAAACTTTTAGACATAACATACCTATTTTATATATTTTTATGATTACAAACAATTTCTTTTATCTTTAAAACAGGAGAAAAAAGGAAGAGGTGAATGTTCTGATCCACCTGTGACAAAAATCATTTTTGCCTTATTTAACTGGTGTGAAAAGAACTATTTTCATCTTTTCTACACAAACTATGAACTGCACAAACAAACACACGTACACAAAACCACAGCAACTAAGGAGTGTGACATATCATGAGGCTTTCTGTTCTGATTAGGGGCTGTAGCTAACGTCAGGGCTGTTTTCTAGAGTGTAGGATGTTTAATAATTGAAGACTCTGGGAGCGGGCCTGTCACACCGGCTTGTCTAGAATGTTTCCTATGCAATTAGACGCCCAGAGACATTTGAAGAGGACCCACAAAAAGAGCCACAAAAAGTGACATGTGAACTTAAAGGAAATTAGCTCTTCACACGAGTGAAATGTGAAGGTTACTTAGCAATGCTTAACTCAGACTGCGGCTGTGTGAAGTGTGTGTTTGACTCAGCCTCGCTACGAAGATACGAAGACTGCGATTTTCTTTACTTTGAGCCGGCTTCAGTCAGTAAGATCACAGAGGGAATGAAAACTAATTTTGACTCGAGGCATACGGGAAGAAAAAAAGAGAAGAAGAAGAAGAAAAAAAAAACCTGAGATGTGTCGAAATAATGAGATTTCTTGATGTTTTCTGGGAAGATATGGGATGATGCAGACAGATGCACAACTCACATCTTCACCCAAGGACACGGACACACGCAAGACACAGAGAGAGACACACACACACACACGAAACAAACGCGAAACATTTAACCGCAACTTCAAAACGCACAAATTTGCACGTGTGCATGCACTCACACACCCTCTCCCATTATTTGAATGCATGAAACAGTAATGTACATGTACTTACATGCTCACTTATGGTCGTGCACAAACATAAACTGATTAGTTGATTAGTACAGATGCAGACTTGTATGATGTAAACACGTTTAAGATCTCTGACCTCATATGAAATAATAAAAAAATAATGATTTGGGCGTATTTGTTTGTAGTTTTACGCCTAATTTCTTTTGAACAAATAAAGATAAATCTGATTGAAGCAAATGTTAATAATCATGAGATTTGAATTAGGAACTTGGAAATAGCACATATTTCAAGATGAATACACAATAAAAACGCACACACACACACACAGGATGATAATTAAACTTTTCAAAATTAGATTCTTTATTTCCATCTGGAAATATTACTTGACAAGCTGTAAACACAAATAATTAATATCCGTCTATGCTCGCCTCCAAACCTCCGACAATCTTTAGCAAGAAATTTCCCCCATCCACATCTCTCTGAGTTCCACATCGCAATGATAACACTGTCATCTTCCACACCTATCATAAGTCACAGGCAAACGACCCAGATCCTCCGTCGCGAGACAGAACCCTCTGCGGGCCTGTAAGCTGTATCATTACACCATGTCATCTTTATGGCACAGAGCAAAGCCCAGCTCTCTAATTACACTCTGCCTACTCCATTTACCCAGACAGGGACAGAGCAGCAGGCAAACAATGCATTAAAAATGGAGTGCCTCCCCCTGCTCTTTGGATGCCCGTGTTGTTCCGCTGGTGGCCGTCGTTGTCCCCCGGTTACTGTTGTTGTTCTTGTTTCTCTAAAAGCTGTGGAGGAGAGATAGCACAGGGCCCACGCCACTGTGCCTTCCCCTCTGCGACTTCCCCACCTCCTCTCCTCTTCAACCCCTTTCCTCAGAAGGACTTATGAAGGTGAGTGGCTATCTGACAGGCCAGGAATAAAAGAGACAAACCAGGGATAAAAATTAAATAAAAAGTAGCTGTCTTAAACAGTAATTGCACTCCTTTGCTGAGCATGCTTTCAGATATATAAACCTGATTTACTGTCGGCGTTGCTGCCACAAATCAGAGGGCCCTCTGAGAAACACTCGTGCTATGAAATTGTTTAATCTCATCAAGTTCTGCTTTCACAGCAGGCCATAAATCACATAGTCTTTGTTATCATAGACCTCCATGAGCGCCTCTGAGGCAGGCAATGGATCGTGGGTATATATAATCTTGACTGCGCAAACAGCAGGGTCTGAGCAGCCTGAAATACTTTCATATTAGCCGCGATGCAGCTGGCGGAACACAAGCGCCCTGATGGATATCTCATTTCCTGCGCTCTGCATCTATTTCGAGCAAATTATTACTGCATAAATTTCTTGTCAACAGAAACGGCCAATTAATTAAGTTAAAAATGCACTCGTGATCACATCAACGCACCAAACAGGAGAGCCAGGGCAATTTTCCACTAAGTGAATTTACCGCAGGGGTCACTGTAATGAATGATTTTAAACTTTGTCATAAAGTCGTAGACAGGCCAATATCTACACGGGAGCTGCGGCGCGGACTAACCCGCGACATATTTGCATAAAGTATATTTATGTGAAAATGCTGGAGGACGACAGCCGGGGGGGCCAGGAAATAAAGTTTACAACTACAAAACAAAATGTCCGCCAACCTCTGCCTCTCCAGTATTTCATCAAAGACATGCATGGAGGATTGGATAGAGATCATAGAAACACCTTACGCCATTTAAGATACAACATATACGCATTTAACAGAGCTTGCAATGTGAATGAATTATTCATAATGTACGAGGGGTTGGGTGTTTGTGTGTGTGTGTGTGTGTATGTGTGGCGAGGGGGGGGGACAGTTGTTTATTCAGCTTGGGCCGTTTATCAGACAGTGAGGATCCCACGGCGGGGATGAGCTTGGAGATTTATCTGTGTTTGGGCTCCAAAGCAGATAAATCAAGGGGTGTAATCATGCTCTGAGTGGCCCAGCTGTGACCCCGTAGTGAACTAATGACACAGGGATATCTAAGCCCCTTTTCCTGTTCCTGGGTTAGGCCCTTAGGTTAGTCCCCCGTCACACCAGAAGCTAAAGAAAGACATGACTGCACAGAAAAAACCAAGGGGAAACTTCATGTCCCTTTGTCCTGTTTACACACCACCACCACCAAGCAGGATTGTTCACCCACTACTAAAAATAACGGTGTTGGGACAAAGTAACAGCAGAAGGCTACTGTATAACAATGTTTGCTCAAACAATAGCAATGAGTATCGATTGCAAGTATACACGTAGTGAGTTCACGAGCTGCTATTCACAACAGTCCATGTAAAAGATACTGCTGTTTGGCTGAGGATGTCTCCCGTTCCCCTCCCAGAGCAAAGGCTTTCTCCTGGACTCAGCCTGCTCTGATTTATCATGTCTTCTGCTAGCAGGCTGTCCGCTGATTAAGCCAGTGGAACTTTGTTTCACTCTCCTCTCTCTTTAATCTGTCTCTCAGCGAGATAAATTAGCCAGTGCCGTGCCAGCTCCTGCTCTCTTTTACCTCCCTCCCTCCGTCTCTTCCTCTCTCTCTTTCTCCCTCTCTCTGCTTTTCCCTCTGTTTATCTTTTCTGTCTGTCACACATTGAGAAGAGAGCAGACACATCTGCTCCTACGCTGCTGCGGGAGATAGGGCCCGGGCTACATCCCTGGTCAGATTTAGCTGAGAGTGTCTGTGAGTGAGAACGAGAGAATGAGTGTGTTTTTCCTCTCTTTTTCTCTCCTTGACAACATTCTGTCAAACAATCTCTCTCTCCTTGGCCCGGGCTTATGCTCTTTGTTGTTAGGCTAATAAATCAGGCAGTATTTATGATCTGCAATCCCTATTCTTAGTCTTTTAATGGCGACACGTTTGTGGGTGAATTAAAGCGGGGTTTTATTCACTAGGCTGTGGGCCAAAGTGAGGCCTGGGTGCCTCCGCCTGTGAATGTTTTCCCTTCTCCACTCTTGCCCGGGTGGTAAATCACACTCATTGTCAGGCAGTGCTAAGTTAGTGTGCGTCATTGGGGAGAGCAGGAAGCACTGGGCATAATTCTGTCCATCAGTTTAATTTATTGTATCGGTAGCTTTGTAATCTCCGCCCCATAAATTACAGCGGCTGACAGACATGAATTTGGTTTTAAAGGCAGTGTTCATCAGGATTTTGGCCGGCTATGTCCCCTATTTCTCCCTTAGCTTTCTGCTCTCATACTCAGCTCATGAAAAGAAATTAAAACTTCTCAGTCTACGGGTTAGGGTGCTGTGCCATTTTTCCAATTAGAATGCCGACATAATATTTTTGTCAGGTTATAATTTACAAGACTATTAAGAGAAAAATATGAAAAGAAGGAGGAAGAGAGACGGGAAGAGAAAGGGAAGAGGGGGTTCGAAGACATGACCTTGTTTGGAGGTTTTATTTCAGGTGAAATATAAAGCCTAATACAAGGGCACTGCTGCAGCATCTGCTTTGCAGATAGTGCACTTGGCTCTCGTTCCATGCCAGTGAATATAAATCAGGAGAGGCATCTCAATGCTAGGCCTGACTTCTAGAGGCCAACAAATCTTTAACATGAGATTAAGGCCTCAGTGGAGTCATCTATCTTTGGGTGATAGAGGAAAATATCGCAGCACTCTATGTGCAATATGGTTTCACCGAGTCAGGACTGATGCGTACTAGAATGTACAGAATGCCATGTGTAATGGTCCAACAATTCATTATTCTCATATACTGTAAATCGCTTCCCAAAGCGAGTCTGACTACATCTAACAGAAAAGTCTAAGCAAAAAGCTACCAAATGAAAAGAAATCAGCTAATTATACTTGATTTGTCGTGTGTGTGTCCTATATATATATATATATATATATATATATATATATATATATATATATATATAATAATATATATATAATAAAATGGTATTACATTTTTGTGTAGTCTTAAAAAAATATATATATAAATAAAAGGAATACCCTCTTCCATAGTGACTTCTACATGGAAACTAAACTCAGAAGATGCACATTATGGCTATCTTCATTTAATTCTAGTAAATGTAGATGGTGTCAGCTGCTATGTGTTGACAACAAAGGGAGCAGACTAAAGCAAAGCTGCCAATTATCCTATAAAACATGCACATCTTCCAAAGCATGGGTCTCCTTTGTGGGTTTAACCTACCAAAGGCAACGGGCGGTTTACAAGATGCTCACTCAGTGGATACAATTGTGCTTAGCATAAAAGGGAACACAGACGATGAGGACCCAACAATGAACCATATCTCCCTGTAGCCTTTTCAACGCGCTGCATTTACATATCAAGCCACTAGCCTGATACGTAAACACATTCCATCAGATGCCGCCATCGCAGCCAATGAGAGCCATTTCAGCCGTCCTATGGCTCAGACACTGTGTAGCGTTAGACAAAGGGAGAGAGGCCTGAAAGAGACATCTCATGTCATCACCCAAGAGAGATAATGGAATTGTTATACATCCTTGATCACAGACACTCTCACGGCATCTTGCTCTCTTTTTCACTCATTCTTTGTCTCAGTGCTCTTAAAGTCTCTCTATCACTCTCCCTCTCTCGCACACACACACACACACACACACAGTGTAAAAAATTCCAGCACACTTCAGTGCGATAGCTCCTCTTCTCTTTCAGGGTTTCATCTCAATAGCTTTTTTATCTGAGGACTTCAATTTGCAAGCCTAGCTGGAAGGCAGCTCCTCCTGATATGTTAATTGCAGGGTACTTAAGCGCTAAAAGATTAACATAAAACCCTTTGGAAACAAGCTAATAGTTTATGATAATTCGTGCATGGCCTTTGTCTGTCTATCATTACATTGCCTCTAGCGGTAATTTTATCAAGGGGCTGTAAAATATCATTTAAACAAGTTCACTTTCAGATAATTAATAGCAGAAACTGTACTATTCAATTGAGCCACACTGGCACTATTAACAATATGGCAACTAAGCTATAATTAAAGTATTTTATTTTATTAACCTATTCATAATGTTGTGCAAATGATGACACAGAGACACAGAAAGGTTTTTTTTTTTTTTTTTCTTGCTGTAACACTGCCACCAGGGCAATTACAGGAATCCAGGGTTGTCTCCTCAGTTAGCAGAGCTGATTGAAGCTTTTAAATTAGCAGGTGGGTTCATGGCGAGCATACCTCCCACACAGAGAGAGAAAGAGAGAGACACAGCACACATGCAGGAGTCTCGCACACCAGCGCTGAGATTCTGCTGAGCTGACAGATCGGAATTTGTGCTGTTTGCCAGGGCCGCGAGATTTAGATTGAGACAAAGGTTTTAACCTGGATTTGAACCTGCGGCTGGGCGAGATGAAAAGATTCCAAGAGAAGAGAGGGAAAAGATCACAGCGAAAATGATCTCACTCAGAAACACCTAATAGCTCAAGGACTGAAATGCTGCCATGCTGTGGAGAAGGGGTGTGCAGTGATAGAGGGTCTCTTGACTCAAAAATAAAAAATCCATCATTTATAATAAATGTGCCGAGCAGCTGTTAGTAGAGTATTTAAAAAAAAGTCAACTACCAATCCAAAGCAGCGACACACCCATCGCCATCTGAAATTGTTAAGCATGACTGTGTCGGGTGTGTTTAATGCAGGCATGCTTGTACAATGCATATGCACTGTACTTGTGTGCGTGTGTGAATGTATGTGCGTTCGATAGAGACACATTGGCCCCTTCACACACACACACATGCGTGTGCACACACACACACAAACACACTTTCTCTTTCAGACACACCATCCCTCTCATGAATAATACAAAAAGCCCTTTCACCAAACAGCTCAAATAGCTATTCATTCATCTGCATACCTGGAGCCTTGCGAAATGATTGGCCCACCATTACCACTGGAAAAAAAAAAAAAGAGAGAGAAATGTTCCCCAAACAATTTGCTTCAAAATGAGACAGGAATGATTCTGTTCTATTCAACGACAGAGACAGGCCCCTATGCATAATGATGTTAGCGTAATGGGGTGACAGATAGACTGGGAGACCATGACATTAGCATGAGAGACGCACCAGTGAGCAGCCGCTCAACTGTGGTCTCAGAGGGCCCTCAGACATACACTGTGAACATCGTTTGTCTCACAGCTCTACGAGCCTGACAAATGAAGACACGCCATGTTTTATGCCAAGCAATATACTATACCACTTTAGCAAACACATGACTTAATGACACAGAGAGAGAGAGACCCATCTCTGCATCACACAAACCCACTAACTCTTGTCTTATTAGTGAAGAACAACCTCATTCAAGGTTGGATGGAGAGCAGGGGGCACAGTCTCCGCCTTAAGGATACAAGATGGCGATACTTAGAATTAAAAAGATAGGGAGGTTAGTCAAATAAAATAACGTGAAGTAATAACCAATTAATACATATTTGGACAGAGCATTTCAACAGGTTACATGCTGAGAGTAAACTGAAAGCACAGCTTTACTCAGTAAAGATCTGACCTACAGTAAAAGCTATTTTGAGGCCTAATAAACTTAAAGCAGGCGTGACAGTCAGGTAGAGAACACCACTGCAGAACTTTATATCTGTATCAGTCTGACAAATTCACAATCTCACCTTTAGGAACTAAAATTACAACCGCACATTTGTTTTACTGAGTGTGAAGAGACAAGGGGAGATGTTGGAAGGCCAATGAGCAGGAAAACACTGAGAAGTGTGCAACTCTAAAATCTAATCTCAGAAACCAGAGCACGCTAACATTTTTATCACATGGCATTTACCAGTGTAGCAAACTGTCAAACTTTGTTAAGGCTAACAATATTTTTTTTATGAAACTGCAGGGATTGTAATCATATGTTTATAAGAGGCGATGCGCAGCATATTACATGCTGTCAAAATCTAGATCCAGCAGACATGAGCCACAACCTAAAAATGGTAGAGCTCTGACAGCCCCGCCGTCCACAGCACGGCACTGTCGAAGGGTGAATGCCTCCTGTAAACATTTATCTTCCCTGTGAGTGTGTGTCTGTGTGTGGTGCGGCCCGGCGACAGGAGCTTCTCTGAGGCTTTATCTGCGGCATGACAAGACAACCTGTAATATACGAGCATCTGGAGCTCCTCTTCAAACACAGCCTTATCTCACGCCAAACATTCCCCGAGGCCAGAGCAGAGCAAGAGTGGCCCAGACCAGACCAGACAAGACCTCACACCGTCTCACCGTATCCCACCCAACCTTTGAGCCGAGCGCCGGGGCTGGAAACAGTCCATCAAAATGTGCGTTTGTTTACAGGGAGTGTTCTATGAGCACAGCTCTCGACAGCTGAGAACAACAGTGCAACATTACGGTGACGGAAATCATCTGCTGAGTTTTTCTTCCGTCCTGCTAATCGGGCTAGAGGTTAATGGTGTTGCACTCAACACAAATGGACACGATCCCTCTTCATCCACTGACTTAAACATAACTGTTGAGACTAGAACTAAACACCCATCACTCATGTTGCTGTTTGGGGGAATTTATTTTACATCAATCTTAAGATAAATAGTGAAGGCCATTACAGATCTTTCGGAGGGCAACTTGAATGAGCTGCATGCTATCACTTTCAAAGTGACTGATCGCATTGCTGTTGGAAAATCTTTAACAACTTTATCGAGACCGCAGGGTTCTCATACAACTGCTCTGAAAATCTCTCAAATTGTATCTTATATATGCTTAAAACATTGCAAACATTAACTCAAGTATGGCGAGGTTGATTGCCCTAAGCAGTCTTTCCTTTCAACAAAATCACACTGGTGTGGGTGTGTGGAAAGTGTGTGAAGAGAGAGCAGCCCAGTTAGGAAGCTCCATTCCTTTCTCTGTGTTGTGTGCTCTGCTCGGACCGCTGCCTTCAGCGAGCCTATGGGGGGGATGTAGACATGCCCCTCTCTGGGGCCTGTACATACGGCCTGTGCCTCACTTCAAAGAAAAGGGCATAAGGGCAGTGTTCTCCCCCTCCAACTCAGATCCATTCGGCTCACAGCTGATTCCTCTATGTGTGTTTGTGTGTCTCACTTTGACTCTCTCTGGGCCCCTCTAGCTTTCATTTCAGACCGCTTTCTATCCCCTTGTCTTTTTTTTTTTTTTGCTTCTGGAAGATGGATAAAGGAAGACATGGAAGTACAACCCATAAGCTTGTGTGTGGGTGAGTGCGTTTGTGTGTCTTTCTTTGATGTCTGATAATGAAGGGCAATACTGTGCAATCTCTAAACATGCTGTCACACAAGCCCTCATCATGATTTACAGCTTAGCACAAAGTATACTGATGTCAGTGTGAAACAGGAGCGTTCGACAGAAATAAGGCTGTATGCGGACCTCCACATGCCTTGTGAGCAATAAAAAAAAAAAAAAAAGAAACAGGGAGGAAGAAGGAGATTGAGAGAGAGAGAGAGGAAGTGCATTTGAAAAGTAGAGTGAATGCCGGAGAGAAGAGCAGAGCTCTGTGGCTGTGACACGGGGAGGTCTGGCCTTTACAAATCCCTTCTTTTTTGATCTCTTCATCCAGATGAAAGAGCAGCGGCGGGCAGGATTATGCGGGACAATTGCGCTTTCTCCCCCAAACTCCGACTTGATCGGCTTTTACGAGGGGCCTAATCATTTTCAATTAAGCATATTTTCTGACATCCTGTAATAGCTACAGTGCTGTTCTTAAACTCTCCCGCTGCCTCAGTGCTCCCCTGCAGCCTCCTTTTTTTTTTTTTTTTTTTTTTTTTGCTAAGCCTCTCATTCTCAGACAGTGAGCCTTGTAGTGTCTGCTGACAATCTGAATGGGCCTGATCTGCAACTTGTTGTTAAGGTGCCAAATAACCCATTTACCAGATGCTTGACAAGGATGTTATTTGGTTTGCTTTGATTTAATGTGCTTTTGTGTCAGTAAAGCGTTGAATTAGTGTTTATTTGTGGAAGCCCCTGGGATCCTCCTCATTGTCAATGTTATTTTTGTGTTTTTCCACTTTTTTTTTTTTTTTTGGAAGGGCTTTCTTTTGGCATGATCATCAATATCTAATCCAACTACTCTGAGGCACACAAGGAATTATTGTATACCAATGTCCTTTTCACAAATCGACTGGTTCTCAAATGATGAATCCCGACATTTGGCCTGGTAAGAGTGCATGACAACATCTTCAAAAGCAGCCTCTTAGGACTCAAACTGTACTTGTAGTGTCACAATGATTTCAACCATGACAGCTTAGTTGCCCTGCTTTTATTCACCAGGTGCTTAATTCAAGTCAAAGTTTGGATCTAGGTCTCTCTTAAGGGACTCAAGGTCTCAAGGACTTGACTTAGACAGACAGCACCATTAGGAGGCCCTGGACCAGTCCCAACCCTGACAACCACTCACAGCTGGCAATGGCAGACAGAGGAATGGGTCTCCCTTTCTTCAGTTTATCCAGAGAGGAGTGAAACAAATGTCCGTCACTCACTCACTCAGTCAGTACCCAGTAGGACGGCTGGCTTTATTTTGAGGACCAACATGAAGGGATGGTGAGACAGAGGAAAAATGGCATTCAGTCAGAAGTGAAATGAGATAGAGATTTGACAGTATGGGAGCTGGTAGCTTGCAGTGAGATGTTATAGGATGATCAGAGAAGCTAACAGACTTAAGCCGATACATGAATTTAAATGAAAGATGAAACAATGTGATTAAAAACACAGAATACAGTTATATGTGTATTAGATGCACTAATATGCAGAAAATCCATGCCCAATTCCATACTACATATTAGTGTTATATGGCTTACTAATCTTGAGTATTCTTCTTACAGTAACTGTTCTACAAACAGGGAACAATGCAACCCAGTGTGTCCTATATCCGTCCATACATCCATGTTGTAATCTTGATTGTGCACTGTTTTGTATGTAAGTTAGTATGTAAGAAAATTCAGCTTTTCAGATTTGAGGTAACAGGAAGTAATACGATGCCGTGCTCTAATGGACATAAATCAAAGTGCAATCTTGGAATACCACTGACAGCTAAACTTCACAATGAGACAGAACAAAACGGCTTTCCAAAGATTTGAGACAATTATTTTGTTTTTCTAAATCTCTCGGCACTGTAGCTGTCTCAAAACCATTCCAAATTTGATTTTAGCTGCTCCATTTCCTCTCTGCATTGCATCATTGTCTACAACTGTATAAAAGTAAAATAAAGCATTTTTATGTATATTTAATTTGGTCACTTTTCCCGAGTGAACTCACTGCAAACTCAAAATTGGCTTAAAATTAGTATGCTGTAACCAATTGGGACATCATTAATGACTTTAGGACACTACTGAGGAACAAACTTGATACTTTAGGTAAGGCAGAATGTTTTCCAAAGATGTTATACATAATTACCATCAACCAAATTTATTTCCACCTGTGAACAGCTTCTAGATGTTGTTTGAAATTGCATTATGGAACAGCAGTGTCCATCACACTGGCATTTAATTATGTATCATTATAAGTAATTCTAATAGTCCTATATTAAATCATACCATCAAAACTTTGTATTTCTTTTACTGATGAAGAGTTAAGTTAATCCAAACACACACACACACACACCGACCTAGTTTTGAGTCATGTCTGTCTGTCATTATCAGCTTTGACAATAGCGTCTAATAGTGTCTTCAATGGAGAACCCTAGCAGGATGAGTTCGTTTCCCAAGCTCTCTGCAGCTCATTGGTTTAGGCCTCTATTTCTAATCACCTTTCATTACAGCCTTCTGATCCCCAGCTTTCCTTTGTACACCGCACTTCATCATCTTTACTTTCCACTCTAATTGCATGTGAAAGATGCCCCCTTTGATTCTGCCTGCATGCCAAAGTGCTATCAGGCAGAGAGTGTGGAAAAGTGTCATGTGTGTCTGTCTCCTCGGAGGATGAGGGAGAGGCACATTCACCTGCTGAGGACAAACCCGTTTCTCCCCATGATATGACGTATCTATCACCAGCTCAGGGGATATCAGCGCTGTCTGTCAACATAAGAGCAAAGGGTAGGGGGTAACAGGATTGGAGAGGGGAGGGGTGAAAGGAAAAACATGGAGATAGGTGCTTTGAATTGTGCACTAATAGCAAAGCACTCAGTGTGTGTGTGTGTGTTTTATTTTCTGAGCAACGTGATACAGCAGCCTTGTCAAGTGTGGCTTGTTTTTCCCCCTACATTCTTTTTGAATCTTAAAATAAAAAAAAAATAATAATAAAAAAATAACACAGTGACATTGTCTCCTTTGTACCCTTGTTTCTTCTCCTTTTTTTTTTTCAAATGCCATCATTTGTTGCTGTTCAGTGGAGGTTGTGTACCCACCATGTTAGGCTTGTTCACTGTCAGTGTTTAACCTTTTCAATATGATGTCTCTAGGACCTTTGGTGGCCACAGTACAGTTATAGAAAGCCTGACTGTCTGCAGGTTTTATATCCTCTACAAGAACTCGTTACATGCCCCCCCCCCTCTTAAAATATACTGCACATGAGGCACAATTAGATAATTCTGTGGCTCGCCCTTTGAGGAAGTATCACTCTAACAAGGGTTTTATTTTGGTAACAAATTCATGGAAGGGCCCTTGAGTGGCCTGATATCTGTTCATTGTTAAGCCAGTGTTCTAGGATGGAGAGACTGAAGCAGGAGAGACACAGAAAGACCTCACTCTGACAGAATCTAATCAAGAGTTGTCCTTACATATTACAACTGACTTAAGCTCTATCTTTCCTCCCAGTTAAGTCTCACTCACTCAAAATAAGCAAAGAGACAGAGACGAGGAGAGAAAGCAAGACAGAGAGGGAAGATTAGGAGATGGTGAAGAAAAAAAAAAAAAACTCCCATCCCTTTCTGACTGAAATGGAAGACTACTTCCGGCTCCAATTTCGGCATATGCCAGGGCGAGCTGCAGAAAGATAAATGAGCTCTCCAGTACCAAGAGGAAACTGATTCTTTATCTGGCATGGCACTATTTACTGACATTAAGAATGATAATATCAATCAGCAACCTGTCAGCAACCCAAGTGGGCTGTGAGAAGAACAAAGGTGCCACTGTCTCTCGTTTGATACGTTTACAAGGAGATGTTGATGTAGCTGCCATTCAGGTGCAAATAATGTCATCACCGCACACCCGGATCAGAACCTGCTGCTCCACCTAAGTGATAAGTAAAACTGCCCAGGGCCCTTTCGCAACCCAGCATTCATTGCTGAAAAAACAAACAAACCCAAAATAAAACAAAAAATGACGGGTTAATGAGCTAGCAATCAACACAATAAGAAAAAAACAGAGCACCAACATGTCTGCACTACTTGTCTTCCTGTGAAATATAGCTGTGGGTAACAGATTTTTTTTCTACCTTTAGTGGTGATGAGCGGGAGAAAACACATGGCAACAGCATCAGGGACGCGTCTGTGTAATTACTTTTGGCCATCTTTCAAACCTTTCTCTCTCAGGAGAGAGATGTGTGACAACATATGACAAGAAAGCCAACAGGCTTTCCATACAGAATAATGGAATCCATCATCACTGAGGCAGACACACCTGTCTGGCTTTGAGAACAATGCCACACTGCCTATTTATTAGGTGCCAAAAAAGTTTATGTTTGTTCGGTGACAGTGACAGCAACTTGATCCTTTTCATTTTTGGAAGGGGGATCTCAAGCTTTCGGGAAAGGAGGGAGGAGGGGAAAGTCTGACTCACATATTTTCTTCTCTCGGTGGCGCACAGTGAGTTCTCTTTCTTCCTGATAGCTGTCTGCTAAGAAGTCAGAAGACAAATAACAAAGACTGTCATTCTCCAGGAGGCTTTCACTAATTCCCCCCCACCACCACCACCACAAAATGATACATATTACATCCTTTTGACACTTCAAGTCCAGCGACGTCTCAGTCTTTCTCAGATTTGCAAGATATGGAATTGCGTGGCAAAGCAGGGAGTGATTTAATTATTCATGCTAGTTTGATATCTGTATCTAGCATGAACATTACTGATTAATAATAAGAAAACAGACGTCATGACTGGCAGCCTCTGCCAGAACCATTTCGTAGGAAATTAGAAAACACTGTCAATGAAATGTCGAGGTAACTCAGGAAATTCTACAAGATAATGGTGCCGGCAATTTTATCCAAAATCTAATTAGAAAAATAATTACCAGATTAAACAAGTGTAAAATCTGATAGTTGTTTTGAGACAAATACTTGATAGACATCACGCTGCAAGTGCATGCATACTAAAGACATACTTTGACGTTTTAAATGGTTTTTCAGCAGGCAATTTTTTTCTACAATGGATTTCGTATAAATAGGAGAAAAAAAAAGCTAAAAAAATGAAATAACACAAAAAGGTCAAACTTTAATTCAGCGTGTCAAAATATACTTTTAAGATCAAGACAATTAGATTGAGCTGTACAGTTTGTTATTGGTGTATGGCTGCTCAGTGGGCTATCACTTCAGACTGACTGTCAGCCAGCCCGAGTTGACAGAACAGTGCTCGCTGTCATCTTAACAGTTAATAATTAGGCTTCCTCCTGCCACAAAACAGAGTGCCACGGTGACAAAAGCCAATGGCAACTGAGGTGGCGGCTTGGCTGCCGCATTATAAATAGTCTGACCGGATGATTAATGAGAGGGGCCACCGAGCTAAAGCAGCAATCTCGCACACAGACAAAGGCTGCCTGCACAGCTGCCTGCACACAAAAAAAAATTAAACAAAACACAACAAGACAAGCCCTGTCCCCGATAGAAACAAGAATTGAGGCAGAGTGGCAGGGAAAGTGGAAACATGCCAAGTAAATAAATTATTGAATTTCGACCGACAGCTTATGAAGACTTTATTTAACCTCTTAGCGCTTTTGGGGGGGATCCTCATTAACATTTTGACACGCTCCGATGAATGGTGGGGTCAGGCGGGTTCCAAATGCGGGGAAGTTTAGGAGAGACAGGCACATTCTTTCGTGATGATCGTGAAGGAGACATGGGAGAAAAATGAAAAAGGAGCATGAACACAGAGCCTCAGATAATTCAATAATTTGAGGAGCTGGAATTGTTGCCTGTGCGGGCCGTGCCAAAATCTAATTTGTTTAGAAGAAATATTTAGTTGCCAAACAAAGGTTGGCCAAGTCAGGTTTCAATGGCACCACAGGGACCTTTCTACAGAGTCCTCAGATACACACACATCTCCAGAGAAGGGGCTACTTGTTTTCCACAGCATCCTATAAAAGCCCAAACACTGTGCATATTATTTTGTGGTAAAATTAGACACTGTTCACAATGAATGCATGTCACCTTATAGGAAATGTTTTGTGTTGTTTGCCTAACTCATGCACAAATGGCTGATAATGTCACTTCCTGTAGAGTAAAACCAATATCTGTTTAAATTATGAAATTCCGCCTGCTATTTTCCCTTAAGCATTTCAGTTCTGAGTCATATTTTCCTCTCTGTTCCCATCACCTGTCTTTATGTCACTCCACAGTAATAAGGGCTGAGCACTTCTACTGTTAATGTTACCCTTTACCATTTTCAAATTATACTCATCAAAGCAGACGTGTCAAATCAATCAAAGCATGACAGCAAATGTATACCAGTGGTGACAATAGTGACAAATATCTGTTTTTCGCTTGAGGGAAAGTTTCACAAACAAACATGGATGCTCTATTCCTCTACCGGTCAACAATTATCTTGAATATTTGGATGCTCCAAGCAGGTTTTTCCATTTGATGGGCCTTATTCTTCCCCTCCACTTTGCTGTGCTCAGCTGGCAGGGCTCTCAGTCGTCACAACATCTCCTTTTAATGCCCCTGACAGGGGGTTATTTGCTCCCATATATGTTTTCTCTCCAATTACACCATGGCAGGCTGGAGGCTGCCAAGCCACGCTGCTGAGATGCTGATGGTCACCTCTTTGACTAGTCCTTCCTGCCTCCTGCACTATATTTTTCATCTTTTTAGATTCTATTAGAAAGGAGGACTCTCTCATTTGTCTATCCTTGGTCCAAAGTGTTGTTTAACACCTGACAAGCAGCAGCACCACAATACCAACTACCATTTTGTGAGAAAGGTAATATTGGACTTCTGTTCTCAATTTTTGCTACAAGGTGTATGTCTCGTAAGAATATGGTATGAGCATTTTAAAAGTATATAGTATAGAAATATTGTCAAGAAAAAAAGAGCATTCAGTCTGTGTGTAATATTGAACATATTTCAAGTATTTCAAACAATTGTCCAAACAGACAAAGTAGCTGCAGGTAGCCTGAGCAAGGATCACATTACCACAAACTTTCTTAATTATGCTAAAGTGTTTCAACTTGTATATTTAATGAAAAGCACAATACTAATCTCCACCAAAAAAACATTAATTAGAATAATTTGCTTGATTCTTTGTAGCTGTTTACAGCAATCAGGTTGATCAAAGACAAAGTAAAATGATACCAAGGGACTGATATCTCAAACATACAAGATGCAAACCCACTGAATCAATAGAGCAAAACAGACAGCGTTTGTGAGCATAGCTTTAAGCTAAGTGGGATGCCAAATGCAAAGGCTGCCATTGATACCACAATGAAAAATGCATGATTTCAGAGAGAGCGCGCTCTTTTATCTACGAGGCAAGATCAATAATGAGAAGGGGTTATGGAATCAAAGTTGTTTTGCTGATGCGGTAGTTAACTGACACTCTTAAAAACATCTGAACACAATTTGAGAGAACAAAGCGTGCTAAAAGACAATTGGAGGGGAGTAAGGTGAAGCTCTGTGGGTTGATAAACTTTCTTTTCACAATGAGGAAGGCAATATCAAACACTGAGTGTACAGGGCAACAGAAGTCAGATTAATTTACCACTGATAAGCTCCATGCAGGATCAGAGATACTTTTTCTTGTTTCTTGGTTTGAACTACAGTTACAAAAACAGATTCTGAATCAGTGAAGACACCGCATTTGTTTTTTTAAATCACAAAGATATTCTTCTGTTCTTCCGAAACACTGACCCCGCAATCATCTATAAAGTTACGACTATTGTAGTGCTGTCAAAGAAATTCTCTATTTAAAAAAAACAAATACCAAAAATGTACCACAGTACCACATGACAATTACAAGCTCTTGCCTGTGCCTTACTAGCAGTATATATGGCTTTGTATTAATACGCAGAACATAAATGGACTCTGATAATGTTCATTCAAAAGCAATTTTTCCTGTACTGTACTAAAATCATTCCTCTGGCCCACCCTCACACAACATCTGAACATTGATTTCAGCATGATGCTGACAGAGCTAATTATTCTGTAACTCAAGCCTTGCCTCCGTCCTGACCTTCGGCCTGTGAGTGGACTGAGGAAGAGCCAGCAGCTTTCAGCAGAGGCTTGGGCCTGTCTAGCCTGAGTATGTGACAGAAGATAGACAGAGAAGAAAGAGATAGAGAGAGAGAGAAAGAAAGAAAGAGCCACAGAATGAAGAAATAGAGACACAGAGGAGAGAAAAAGGAGACACAAAGAGAGAGGGAAACATGAGAGAGAGAGAGAGAGAGCCAATGAAAGTGAGTGAGGATGACTGACAGACAGAGGATTCGTCACAGGCAAATAGTGATGGCTCTGGCCACAGAGGGACCTGGTGAGAAAGCCAACAGATAGCAATCTGAGTTATCACTCTGTGCCACGGCTAAGAGCTAGCAGCTACCCTGTCACCGCCGCCTAAACAAGCCCAGTGTTTTCATCTCCATATACACAACGCGGCACTCTGTCTTTTCTTCTGATGGAGATAAGATGTATAAATTATGAGCAGCTGACAAAGTCTACTCCAGCGCCCCCGGCGTCTCATCAATCACTAGCCTGTGTGTCAGCAGGTAACTGACGTGGCCCCCGGAGGCACAGCCCCCTCTTTAGGTGTGTGAGTGTTTTTGTGTGCAAAAAAAAAAAAAAATGTGTGTTTGCAACTGTGCAATTGGGCTTTTGTACATGTCTGAGTACTGTGTGTGTGTGTGTGTGTACGTGAAAAGCTTGTGTGAACAGCTGATTCAGTCTTAACTCCATGCCGTAAGAGACAAAAAAAAGAAAGAAAAAGAAATACACACAACTTGCACACACCAGCCAGACAAAAACAACTCCTGAGTATATGTGTGTGAACTCAAGGTTTTGCTGTTATACCTTGGGGTTATCTGATGTGCTGATATACTCCAAAGAGAAACGTAAATGCTAGAAAGAAGGAAAAGCGTGAAGGACTGAAATAGGGCTGAGAAAGAAAAAAAAAAAAGAGTGAAACTGGGAGCCTGGTTCGCTGGGTGGAGTCCTGAAGGCCTTAGAAGGCCAGTGGTAGACCACCCAGTATGATTATTGGTATTAACAATTTTCCATGAACCTCAGTTTCTCCTGTCCACAAATGAAACATGGTCTGGGCTTTTGGTTGTGAGGGTAGCCATGACAGATATACATGCAGAAAATACACTGAAACTGCATTTTCAGGGTAGTGAATTCATATTTTAACAGACATTAGAAATGGCAACACTTCAGCGTTTAACACATCATTGCTAAAGTAAGCAACATAATTACACTGTGTGTCAGCAAAACAGCATAATTACAAGCTACAAGTTGTCAGTGTCTGATTTCACATCGTTCCCATTTACAGGCCAATCATAGTCTTTTCAGCACTCACGTTTACCAGAATTAAGACTTAATTTTACTGCAATAATTACAAGCTGTATTGTCCAAACAGTGCAAATTACATGGTAATTACACAGCGTTAATGAAAATGATAGCAAATAAAATAGACAAGTATTCAAATTTGGGGGATTTTGTGCCTCTGATTTACTTTTACTGCAGTTTGTACTTTTTTTGCCTCGAGCACCCATAATTCCAAAATAACCTGTTTTAGTCAAAACTGAATTTCCATTCAAGGACAGTTTATATGTGGGGGGGAAAAAAAATAAGTGCGTTCAATGAAACATTCATTCCCTTTTGGACTGAATAGGTACATAACCTCGAACCAAATCACTGCAAAATTAGACAATGTTTGTGTACACGGCCCAAAGCAGGTAGCGTTTGCTCGCGCACACAGTATCGATCCGCTGTCTTGAAGTGAAGTTCAAGAAGGAGAGAGCCAAGCAGAAAATTTTCGACTCCCCATGGGGACGGGGAGAAACAGCTCATCCCAGCACCAAAGAGAAGGAGGGCTGTCATGTTCTGTGTGATGAGCTGAAAGACTCGAGGCGGCCTGGAGCAGCGGGGTATTCCTTCCCCCCATAAACAAACCTCCAAAAAACAAACAGTTCCACCCCACAGAGAAGGAGATGGGACAGTGAGACAAGAGGGGAAGGGCAGACAGGTGTCAGAAAAGAGTGACATCTGTGACAGAGGGCACTAGGAGAGAAGCTGGAGGAGATGAGAGGATGAGCTGAAGACAAGAGTGTTTTCATGAAAGGAGCATCAGACTTGTTGTCTCCTCTCTTTCTGGCCTGCTGATTTTGGTTTGGATTCTAAGCTACGACTTCATATTTTGATCACTCTGATACCTCATGAATTATGTACCATACACCATTAGCATTAGTTAGAGCCATCACGGTATCAATGATACTATTGTTTCATGTACGGCGTGGCGTGGCGGGGCGGGGGGGGCAAGTCATGAGACACATTATCTTTGAAAACCCTTCTCGAGAGAGAGAAAGAAGATGTCTGGTATTCAGCTGACAAAAGCACTCAGTCGTCCTGAAATCTGATGAGTCTGACAGGATGTGAGCCCATCTGATCCACTGCCGTCTCAATATTCCCTTACAAGGGGGGGGGTAGGACGGACAGGCTGATCCTCGCCGCGCTTTTAGCACAGGTGTGATGAAAGTCAGACCCGCCGCAGCTCGGCCCACCTCTCGGATTACCCTGAACACGTCTGGTGACGGACGTTGCCAGTTGGCAGGTAAAACGCTGGGAAGTGATGCCCGTTGTGCCCTACCCATCTGCCTGCTGCATGGAAACAACATATCAGGTGATCCCGGGGGATACTTATTATCATATCATATTAAATGTCTGGGCTATGGGTTACTGTTATAGGTCTTAACAAAATAAAAGATAGATTATACACAATGAGACAAAGTGGAGGAGGTCAACGCTGTCAGTCTGACTGTGGACACCTCTGGGAGCTGTTTATCACGGTAAAGTAAAAGAGAACAGGACACAGACAAACAGTGACAAAGAGAAATAGAGATCCATTGTCTGTCCAGAAGGTTTTGTTTGCCACCCACTACCAAAGTACAGCACTTCCTGTGTTCACTTAATCATACTTGATGAAATGACAAACCTTTGTTCCACGCTGCCTGGAGAAGTTATCCTTGAAATAAAATATCTGTTACTAATCATGACTTACAGTACATCTCACAGGATATCTTATAACAGACCTTTACAGCTCATTGGCTCTGATTGAATTTCTTAAGTAAGGTACAGTGCATAGAAGTCAGACCTATTCTGGGATGAGGCATTACGAATCTGTCAGCTTGCAACTGAACGCCAACTGCAAATAGAAACCGAATGAAGCTGTCAGAGGTTAGAAAGCCTTTGATAATCATTAAAAGATGCAAATAATTTGACAGTGAAAAAAAAATTGGGTTAATACTTTTTGTTTTAGCACGTGAAGGATTCAGATATTATACTTTAGTCACATGTTTTAGAGGATGGTGATTTGCAGGTTGGTGATACTGAAACATTGCGGCATTATGGATCTTTACCCACTTCACTGCCCATCTGTGGCCTGTAGCCCTGTGCCAATCCTTCACAGACCTCTCCAGCACTCCCATGAATGACAGAAGAATGCTGTTTTGAGTGTCACTTGACCCCTCTGCCCCCACAGTGACCTCTGGTGCACCCTGGGCAGCATTCACTCTCACATATTTTCACGGCTAAACAAGAATGGCTCCCTCTCCTCCTCTGTCTCAACTTAATTTCCTCTTTACTGCTGTCCAATTCTCCCATCACCCTGCTTCTCTCATCCCCTTTTTTTCTCCCCGCTATTCAAAACTTGAAAAGAAAAAAACGCCTCTCCACCAGTAAAAAACACAGGGATGAGTGGCTATTCAAAGCGTGATTGTTGGGGGGGGAAAAAAGGGCTGCTGTGTTTGCGAAATGCGGAGTGGGAGACTCTGTGTGGATTTTGGACAGATGCATATGAGAGGTGCAATGAGGGCACACTTCAAACTTATATATGGACAGAAAAGCTAAACAGTCTCTCATGTCTTTTAAAAAGCAGCGTGAGAGGCAGCCCACCACAAAGCGTGAGACTGAATTCACATCGAGACTGTTGTTCAAACTTTTGACTAGTTTGACCAGATGCAATAAAGTCTTTATTTATTTTCCTTTGTACAAGTTCAGTGCTCTTTAAACTATCAACCATCCCTGAGCAATTCATCTCATAACGTGAAAAGTGCCTTCCTTAGGCTAAATGTGTGTCGTGCTGATATTATTGAAACTGTATGTTCCCTCTCTGTCACTCAAATGTGAGGCTTCTGACAGACTCAGCCCTTAATGCACCAGATTTGACTGGTTAATCCTGTGGAAAACCATCCTTTTTGTCTCTCAGGTGGAAAGGTCGCACAGCGATGCCTGTCTTCCTTCAACCTACAGTATTCCTCCTGTCTTAGCCTCCAACCTAAACATGCTCTCGCCCTCATCATTGGCCTCTCTCACCCCTCCTCAGCCGTCTACCCACCCGCATGCATAAGCTACAAAGCTGGAGGTGTCAAGACTACCTGTCTCAACAGCACCCCCCTTGCCTGACCTGCGGATAGCCCTCAGGGACATTAATTATAGAGTAGTCTGACTTGTTGAGAGGAAAGAGACAGACAGACAGAGAGAGGGAGAGAGAGAGAGAGAGAGAGAAGGAGGAGAGAGAGAGAGAGAGCAGAAAAAGATAAATGCAGAGATGTTGTTACAGAAACTGTCACCTCCTAATCATGTCATCCTGCAGTACAGAGGTGATGCTGAGGCTTTACTCGATCAGGTTTCCCATTCATCACCAAGGCTGCTGGTGTTGGAGGATGTGGAGGGCCAATGTAGAATAGTAACTCTCATTTTCCCACAGAGTTCAAATTTTAAACTGGTTATGTCTAAAGTCTCTCTTACAAAACTGGCCTAAAAATCATTAAGTCAAAAGATAATAAATCTGTTACAGTATGTTCTCACTGTGGGGCCAAACTATCCCTGCCATCTACAAATTGATACATCCATTAAGTAGTCGTTTCACATGCCAGTGTTAGATCACAATGTGTACATGCAGTGGATCAGGCTGTTTACACAAAGAGAAGACGAAACTCTGCTTATCTAGTGTATCTGTTTGAGGACCACTTTAAAAGGAACACAACATGAAACTGCTGCATCCAGCATTCAGTACAATGTGTGTGGGCAAAAAAACAAAACAAAACAAACAAAAAAAAAACACATGGGATCTATGATAAACTGACATTTCTGTCTGTGTTTTAAAGACATTGTGTGGACAGCATTGTCTACTCCGCAAGCGTGGATAGACACTGAACTGCCACCATGTGATCAGAGCAATCTGTCCAAACAAATGGAAGCTTCTCTTGCACATTACCGTGTTAGATTAGACGACTCTCGGTCATTTGATTCCCCACTGTCTCGACAGCTCCCGTTTCTAATGGACCGAGTGGGATTACACAAATCGCAAAATAGGGAGAGGTCAACGTGTTTGAAGGTTACCCCTGTCGGGGGAATCAAAATAAATAACGTTCAGGTGTGCTATTCTCTGTCAGGTGAGTGTCTTAATGATGCCAAGTTAACACATACTAAATAACAGTGTCTCCCTACGTACTGACAGCCTCAGAAATAATTGACCAGCGTGCTCCTAACTGAGATGCAGTAGGCAGAGAATTCAATCCTGCAGCTGACAGAACCCATTGAGCATGTCACAAGATTTTGCATTATACACAAAGCAATGTCAGGTCAGGGATGCGGCCTCCTGCTAGTTATTTGCGATTGCATCTCTGAGGCTAAATTACCTGGCTCTCCATAATATGGTCTAGTTAACTAATTTCCTGACAGCACGCTGTCTCATAAGAAAAGTCTCAGATTTACTGCCTGTCAAAAACATGATGGACTGTTTTTTTTTTTTTTCTTCCCCTCTTTTCTTTTTTGCAAATGCTTGGCAGCCTCTCAACCGAGAGCTCATATTCAATATCCTCTCTCAGTGTGCTGCGAACATCTCTAATTCCAGACAAAGACGTTACGGCTGAAAATGAACAAAAAAGAAACATAACCTTATTATGTTTGAAGGCTACCAGGAGTGTGTCATTTCATCCACAAGTTCCCATGCAAAAAAATTACTGCTAGGGGGTTTGTAAGGCAATGTCGCTTAGTCCTAAAGCTCTTAGTAAGGAAACAGGGAAATCCATTATCCATTATCCAAGCTGACCTCTGCACATTGACAAGTGCACACATACAGTATATGGTGTCCTGTCATTTTGTTGTTATACATGTGTAAATCATTCACTTTCTGTCAGAAAACAGGCTTCGACAACAAAACCTCACCTCACCAATGGGGTCACGGTGAAACTAAATCCCACCGCAGACAAAGCATAGTTTTACCTGCGAGAGCACGGCCTGCCACTGATAGCGACAAAGATGACAATAGCTCAGTGATGGTGTGAAGACCTGCCTTTAAGCTATACTGTGCAGCGGGAACAATACAGACTTGCAGGACACCCCCCCTCCACCCACAACCACCATGGAGCTTAACAGTGTCTGTTTTAAAGTTCACAAAGCAGCACCAAGGTCTGCCTACCCTTTCTTTTCTCTCTGTCTCTTTTTATACAAGTTCCCATTCAGCTGGACGGTGTGGCCTATCATCGTCTCGACAATGACAGTAGGTGGAAACGCTAGCTTTCATTACACAAAGTATAAATAGTGTAATCTATCAGCCCTGCCAATCAGGATGATTGATTATGGGCTGTCAGGGAGGAGAGTGACACATTAGAAAAGTTTGGTTAACAATGCCTGTAGCTGGTGCGGGGCTGCTGCCACCCAGCCCAGTGATTAATGTGTTGTCAGCCTGTAATCCCACACCCACGCTTAATGAGGCAAGAATTTATCATCTCGGCAGAGTGGCAGATGTCAGGGGGAAAGGAATCCAAGTGGCTGGAAACAATATACTTTTTCTAGCCTGCGCTTGACATGTCTGACAAGCTCTAAAAACCACAAAGAAGGTCTGTGCAAGCACAAACTTCAGCGGAGGGACTTTTAGCTCTGGCTCCGTCCTCTGTTGCATGCTCATGAAAGTCGCTGCTGAAAGAAGACTCCATCTCCATTAACACTGTACTAAGAACAGACATAACTGGTATAATGGATTAAAGCTCAAATGATCCAGCAAGCTGAGGAAGGGAAAGGTCCAATGACACCATGTTTGTGCGTGCTGGAGGAAAAAAACAAAAAAACATTTACAGTTAAGAAGAAGAAAGAAAGAAGTTAAACTTCCACTGTGGTCTCTGTGGTGAATCATAAACAAAAGTGACTTTCTTGTACAGACTGTATCCACCTCATCTAGCACAGATTTTAAACTCTAACGTTCATTAACTTTTTTTTTTTTTTAAATAGCATATCAACATCTGCACATCATAAACAATAACAACTTTACTTGAATCATCTGATAAAAATCCAAACGCGAATTAAAGCAAGAGGCTGCCTCGAGAGGGTGCGCATGGCAGTCAACTTCAAAGTAAACTAGAAATGCGGGTGCTGAAATAGTGATTAATGTGTACTGTCAACATCAACTAAAAGAGACAGGCAAAGAAACAACTGATCTCTTTGAGAGATTTAAAGTTTGGCACATCTCTGTGGAAACACCCGGTGGGGTAGGGGGGTGAGAAAGAAAGATGGATTTTTTTTTTGAGAGCACGGAAAACACTAAGCCAGCTGTCTCTCATTAGGCTAGCAGCATCTTCCTGTCACCAAAGAGACCAACAGGGAGGATTAGCTCTGATTGGACTGATAGGCCAACGCTCTGGGACGCTGCACTATGTAATAGCTAAAAGCATCATTTGGTAAGAAGTGTAATTGAAGAGATGACTTAGCGGCTATCATGTTGTTGCTACAGTACATGTGCAGGGTTTGTTGAGTTTTTCACCCCCTTGGCATGAAATGAAAGAAGTTTTATAGAGGGACATAATGACTCCGATATGTAGGGCTGTGTGTGCAGAATTTGCTTGACATGTGTCTAAAATAAAAACAAAAAAATAAAGTGTTCAATGATACAGGAAGGTGGAAGTGTGTTATTTCCCTCTAGTACTCTGTGTCTAAAGAAAAGGAACATTGAAAACAGCTAAATTACTATAAAAACTTGGCCCTTCTCAAAGGCAAATAAAGGATATAGTTGGAACAGTATGTGTAAAAATGCGAAAAGGCTTTGTAGCTTGCCAATCCCAGGCACTCAATATTATTACACTAATAAAACCTTAACAAAGACTTACATTTTACACATAAAAAAAGAGAAAAGTTACGTGAACGATTGCATGATTTGTCAAAGTTTATGAAAACTTTATATCAAAATGGGAGAGGGAGACATCTCATTATTGCTGGCCAGCCTTGGCCTGTTTTCTGACAGGCCTCAAACTCCGCTGCTAAACACAAGAGACGTCGAGACAACAAATGCTTCACCACAGAGGCGTTCCTTCTATGTACTGCATGCCAGCAGAAGGAGAGGAAAATCAGTTAATGCAAACGCGGCCACTTCAGTGTCTCATAAAAGCCCTTAGAAAAACACATGTTTGTTTTTTACGCTCTATGTTTAGCCAAAAATGAATAAAACATCTATCATCTTTGCTTGAGAGAGTGACGTGACACTCAGGTCACGCACCCCATGTCTGCAGGCTTTGAAAGAGGCAATAAATCAATCTTGGCACTATTACTTACAATTAATTGTGCTTTAAAGTTTAACAGTGTGTTTATGATATGCAGGGCCTGGATGATTTATGTGGACAGTGTGAGTCACTCCCTCTAATTGCTGTTGTTTTCCCGGCTTATAACCCCGGCCTGACCTCTCAGCTTAAGATGCCAGAGTGCTCCAAAGTGGGCCTGTTGCACTAGTCTAAACACTGGACATGCTTACACTTCAGGAGTCAGAAATCACACACACACATAGAGACGCACACCACTCACAGATCCTGACAGACAAATAGACATATACCTGAGAGAATGAACATGTGGCTTCCGTGGAATATCTGACACAAACACATAGTGTATTCCATCCATCATACAAACTAAACACGTCTAAACAATTATAAACAGCTGTTTTAACATTTAGGATATGTTGTCATTAAAAGATGGAAAACAGCGCTGTCTCAAGTGATGCAATTAACAGATAACAAGACATTATGTAAGATGGGGGGGAGAAAGAACATAATTTGAAAGCAAGCAGATCACAATATGTCAGTGAGTATATTTGCCTGAACATAAAGCAGACAGGCACTCAGTATAGTCACATTTAGCCAACAACTACTAATCAATCTACAGCACTGTCCTTATTCGACCTACTGTCTACACAGTGAATCGGGAAATTTCATGAAAGAAAGGTCACAAATCAGTTCTGCATAATAGCTGGGGCAAATACAGAATCTAACAGAGAGGGAAGTGTGGTAATAAACTTGTTTTCACAGCAATCTGTTGGGTTACATTTCCTTCCCCTGTTGAGAACCATATTCTTTGAGTTTTCTCTGAGGACACATTTGTTCAGTAAAATGATTCAACAAAGCCACCGAAGGCACATTCACAAAGCACTATATTGCATGCTGTTTGTTATGTTTGAGAGCTTCGGGGAACTCATAACTCTCAAACACAGAGAAGAACGTGGCTACATACTTTACAGGGTACATTTGAGACTTGAAAAGGAAGCAAAACAACCGACCTATAGCAAAAAGCCTCCTCTTTTTCCAGTGTTGCTTTGCAAAAAAAAAAGGCAAAAAAAAAAAAAGCCACAATCATGCATCACATAATGCACAAAAGCGGGTCTAAAACCATGCAGTCTATCTTAGATTTGGACTGCTCCCTTCAGTGCAAACTTAAAATGAACCGCTGTCTGCTGCAGAGTAAAACAGGTTAGTGTCTGGGAAAGAAAAAACAGAACTGAAAAGATCCACTTGAGGACTTTCCTGGCTCTGTCACTGTCAATTCCCTTGAAGAACCGTTACCCTGTGCGTGGAGACTCATGGGACCCGGGAGCTGGCTCAAGCCACCCTGCATTGCAGTCTGCTTTACATTATACGCAGAAGGATGTGGGGAGAAAAAAAAACTTGTGTTCATGCTCGAAAATCAAGTCAAATACTTCGTCCAGGCAAAATCTAACTGACATCCGAGGAACATTTATACCCGCTGACGTAGCTACCAAGTTGTGCTTAGTGAGAGGGACCATGGAGTTACTTCATTCACTGTGAAACACTCTTAAACATGTGGCAAGGAGTAAATGTTATTCTACTAGTTAAATTTGCTACGCACTTTTTTTTCTTCAGCAAAGCTTGGGATCTGAAAACAGAATGTGCTGTCACAGTGTTTTGATAGACATGGCCAGTTTAACCCAAGGGTTCGACAGCATAATGTGGGCTCCGTGGCGGAGTGGAGGGAGGTAGAGGAACCAAGCCAAAAAGTACCACATGTATTTTCCGAAAAGCAGCTCAACACAGTCCAAATGGCTCTACGTGGTTTAACGCCATTTCATTCCATGACCTCTAAGTCCTCAAAGAGAATTATCACATTATAGCATTCCAACACGCCCAATTTCCCAAAATACAGCTCAAGGCTTTTCCACTCTGACTCTGCTTAGTGTTGTGGTTTTGGGAAAACACTTCAATCGTCCCTGCTGTGTTTTTTTGTTTACTTCAGGTATTTATATATATTTTTTTCTCTCCCACTCTTGTCTTTGTCACTTTGCATCTGTTTCTGTCCAACTACTTGTCCTTTCCACTCAGAAATGCAATATAGCAAAAAACTAAAGGAGAAAATTACCCCCCCCCCCACCGTCTCTGAGTTTGAAGCGAACACCAAAGTGTACAGACAAGTCAGGGACAACTTACTGTCACCCACTTATTGTGTCATGCCCACTAGTGCATGAAGACGCACAATAACAATTAAAGAAGCGGCAAAAATGTTTCTCCGTGGATGAACACTGGTTTCTTATTTGAGCACAGTTCTTTGTTTTTTTCTTTGTCACAACGTTTGTCTTTGCTGTTTGACTCTGTGACCTGAAAACATATATATATATTTTTAACTTTTTGTTTCTGCACGTGCAAATCTTTTCACATGCTTTTGTGTGTGTGTGTGTGTGTGTGTGTGTGTGTGTGTGAGTGTGTGACTTTTCCTGAAAATAACCGACCATTGACTGTCTGGTTGTGATTTAGGCAACACGGAAAACATTGGGAATGTATGAAGTTATGGTGTTCATATTGTGCTAAAGACCATAACTGCTTTATCAGAACCATGTGGCGTCGCTGAGTGCCATGCCATAATGGCATGATTGAAAAGGAGTTAAAAGTGTGGTCACAATCCACTCCGATATGACTCAAGAGAGGTCTCCAAAGTTCAGCGCTGTCTCTTTCATAGCGAGTCCATTAACTATTCCAATACGTACATCATGCAATGGGAATGATCTGATAGAAAAAAAGGGGCTTTTTCTTCAGATTTATGCTGTCATGAATGGGCATGTATCACCGTAACCCTGCTGCTGTATCTATGGTTTCAATTTATCTACTGTAAACAGCAGGAGGGAGATTTGTCATACAAGGAAAAGGAGAGGAAAGAACTGTACGCAGAAGAGAAAACCTAAAGATACACCCAAAGTCAAATAATTTCACAAATAAACCTTTTAGATCACTTCTGCGGTCCTGTATTTTTTTTCCCTCCAATACTCGCACTAATTGAGACTCCAATGGTGGCGCAAGCGACAGAGAGACAGCTAATTACCATCCTTTGTAATGAAGCAAATGGCAGACACTGTACCACGAGCTACTGTTATGAGCAACACCCCGCTGTACCAGACATAAAGGCAAACACAAATATCTAATTATGCCATCATCTCTCCTCGATTTCTCCGTTCTGTTGCAGACGTTTCATTAATTGGTGGCCCGCACTATTGGTCAGCTTACAATCACTGTGATGATGTGGACAATTAGAGCCGGGAGGTAGTCATGGCTCATCAAGTCTGTGGTAGTTGACACATCACATCTCATCTAACTCAAAACAAATGTTATGGAAATGCTGCTGTGACATCTCAGAGCCCAGACAGGGGATGTGTCCTGGCAAAAAAAAAAAAAAAAAAAATTCTCTTCATTGTGTAGACTCACTCAAACAATGCTAACACATTAATAAGGAAAGCGTGGATAGGACAGAAAAAGTATGTGCACACGCACAAAATACTGTGTGCAATGGGGGGTAGACGCCTTTTCATCAAAGCTGTAACCTTTTACTTTGCATTGGGAATAAATAATCATATACAGCAGGTTCAAAGACACAAAGACTCAAAAACACACACATCATGTCAGCTAGAATCAGTGATTATCTCTCCTTTCATCTAAGACTGTGGCGACAAAGGCAAACATTTCTTTTTCACTGACAAGCTATGTAAATAATATCTTATAAAGTGACTTTACCCTGCCAAAAAGCATTGTAGAGGTCCTTAGTTTCTTTTTATATAAAGTGGATGAACAGTGTTTTCATTCCACTTTTCTCCATCTACCAAACATGCCAAACTGAGGTTAAATTATTTCAGTGTTTTGCTTTCTTGCTTGCCATTTGCATGAAGAATCAAGAACAAAGCCTAGCATGAACTGACACTAAAAGAGTACACTATCTTAACTGATTGTCTGAAACAATAAATATTTTGTTTTCGCCATGCACTTTTAAACCCGAAATCGACTCACATGCTTCTGATTTGTCATTGGATGCCTTTGCTCCTGCTACTCTGGATCCATTTTTACCTCCCAGGCTCACTGTCAGAGCCCCAGAGACCTTGAAATGACAAAGCTTAGCTGATACGAACAGTAAATATTTCATGACCTTACAATTACATGAAATCAAATCTAGGCAAAAGCCGTTCATTTATATTGCATTATCAAAGGGGTAGAAGAAGGGGGGGAAAAGGAGGGTGGAAAGGCATGAAGTGGGCATATCTATGAACCTCCCGAACTCTAATTAGACTGTGTGGCCTAAAACAAGAGAGGGAGGAATAAGTGCATGGGCTCGGGATAATTAAGCGATTCTGAGCGGCATGTACGTGAGCTGTCACTCCAATCGCCAGCCATGTCACACTTTGCAACACAACCGCGACCGGACAGCCGCCCGTCGTCTTTGATCTGGGGCTCATGCATACGGAATCAGGTCAGGCCGTGGTCACACACATTTACACACACGTACTCACATACAACACACACACATGCACACTTGAAGCGATAGTAAAGAGAGACTCTTTTCAAAAGAGCCACAGTGCTAGGACCTCTCTAAAGGGAGACTGACAGTCAAGCATGCACATGAAGAAAAGGAGGATAAAGGAAAAGAATAGGAAGGGATGAATGTGACCAATCCACTCAAGACTTCAGAGGGACTCCTGCTTAAAACAGTGTAAAAGAAAAAAACAAAAAAAAACAAAAGAAAGGAGAGCTTAACTTACAGCTTCCGACTTGGGTTTAACCACTTTCATGAATGCTCCTCTTGCCTGTGCCTCCATCACTTCTTTTCTGGTGACTTTTCTCGTGTCCAGGAACTTCAGCTGGGGCAGCATGTGCAGAACAAAGTACCTGTGAGAAAAAAAAAAAAAGTAGAAGAAGAAGAAAAAAAAGGGAGAGAGCAATTCAACTCAAACTGTGCTGCTGCCTTTAAAAGTCTCCTTGTAGGCCTGTATTTGACAGAAAATCTGAGGAAGCGTGTAAACCGTGATATACTAATCAAACTGACACGCATTCTAATATGTAAATGCACACATCAACAAAACTTGAAAAGAGGCCGTGTTTACCGAGGTTTAATGGTGATGCAGATTTAATGGTTATATTTTCTTGTATGAAATAACCTTCAAAGCTGATAAGAATAAGTACAACATATAAATAGCACGAAAGGAGATACAACCCGTCTGCCAGAGCTGTCATTCTGGCAGCATCACAGATATCTCTCTAAGCTTTCAGACACACTCTGTCTTTCATTGGGAGGGAGAGAAACGTCAAAAGATAATGGTTGGAATACATAGATGACAACAGATCCTTTCACAGGCAGGCAGGGGTAAAGGAACCAGTATGTCAGGGCTGAGCTGGTAGCCAAAAAGGACATGCAAGCAGCACCTAAGTAGAGGGTGAGAAAGGACGGGGGATATGGGCGCAGGCACGACCTGTGCGCAAAGAGCCGTGACAAATTGATGATGGCGATGGCGATGAGGGGAGATGGCAAAGCCCGTGTCAAGTTTTCAACACCTGAGGATTATAAGGAGGGGATGCAGGGATCATGTTTAGACGGACATGGAATAGAAAATATCTCTGGGTGAAAAAAAACATCTGATATAATTATAAAGAAAACATAAAACTAGAACTTAACAGCAAAAAGAAAAGAAAAGATTAAAATGTTGAATATATATATTCTTCTTGGAAAATGTTTATTATAGGGTAAAAATGACCTGCTCCTAACCCCTAATAAGGGTTCCTTTTCCGATGAGAGCCCCAGCACTCAAATCCAAGAGGCCCCAATCCTGTCCTGTGTCTCCCTCCTTGTAAAAGGACTTTGTTCAGGGCATTTTCATGATGAAATGTGAAGATGCCCTTGGGAGACATGCAGAGAGGTCATTCTCCATAGGTAACCTACCATCACAGGGTCAGAGCAGATGACAAGGCTCTGTCAGCCAGTAGGGATATTAATGATTCAACCCAACCAAAGAGGGAGGATGAGAGAGCACAAAGGGTGCAGGGGGGAGGAGAGATGACCAGAGAGAAAAAAAAAGACTCATATACTTTATTTAGTAAAACCAAAAATGTGGTTGATTTTCACTGTCCCTGGACGTGGAGTAAACTAACTGAAGAATTCAATTATAAATGAAGCGATGTTCCTAATACTTTTTTTTTTTAGAAAGAACTGTGTAATTTGGTGTTATAGGGAAGACAATACACATATAAATTAGTATTTTGTTTTTACAAAACAATATTATACAGTAGTTACATAGGCTGTATATGTCATTGTCTAAATGGTTTCTAAATCTTGTAAATATTTATCTTTTTGAACTTCATTTGCATTGCACTGCATTCAATTCCATAGAAATATATAGATATATAAATACATGAGAAGACACATTTTTATATTTGTTCAGCTGACCTGCTCTGCACGAATTAAATGATGTTACGTTGATAGTTAACTGGAAAGTATATCACTTCAACACATTTCCAATTTTCTTGTAAATACCAAATTACTTCATCTTTTCCAAGACATCATAGTTACCTACAATAAAGGTTCCTTTCTAGGTAGGAAACAATAGGACCCATAAAATAAAGTGTTCATTAATCATTAAACTAAATAAATATTGTGAGCCATTATTATACAGCTGCATTTTAAGCAGTTCAAAAAACTGTTGAGCGAACACAAAGTACAGCTGGTGGTACAAGCTCTTTGACCAGCGACTCAAGAAGATCAGACAAACTGATAACTTTCCTCGAGATAACAGGTTAGAATGTCACAGAAAAATACATTCATCTTTATTCATCACAGAGGCCTGGAGAAAAGACAGATATTGAGTTACATCTATTGTCACAATATTTCTCAAACAGACAGTTTTCTAAGGAGGCAGTGTCCTAGCACGGTGCTGCATAATCAGTAACCATTGTGAACATATTATATTACTTTGAATGCTTGTGTTGTTGTAGTACTACAGATGGCCACTGAGCGTATGCATGGTCGGCTAAGAACAGGACAACATTTAACCTCCCCGCTGACAACACAATACTGTGTGAATGAATACTGTGTTTCTATGTCATTGCACTAATTGGGGCGCCGATGCAACGCACCAGGGCATTTCACTTGAGAGACCAAGAGCTCCCGAGGCATTGGGCTGGGTATTTATTGCCCAAGGCCAGTGCTGTCACGACCTGCATACAGCCTAACCTTGTCAGACATGAAATCTGCATCACGCTCAAATTGATGTTTTACTATGTGACACATTATGAATATTACATTACAGGACCCTAGACGTTGTCAGTCAAAACAGAACAGCTTTCCTCACCAGTAAGATAAGCATGCGAGGAGAGGGGAAAAGGGGGAGAACGGAAGAAGGGGAGGGCAAGTGAGAGAGAGAGGGAAGAAGAGGGGGGGGGGGGCAAAAGAGAGAAGAAAGATTATTCAAGAAAGGCATGGGTGGTAAATGATTAATAGGCAACACAGAGTCAGAAACAAGCACTTAGGGCTAAAACAGACAAAAGAGAGTATGCTTTTTCGCCTTTTATTGCATTTCATGTAAAGGACCCTGACAAATAGTGGTCATATTGCATGGCTTGAGGCTTAGCTTGATGTTTAATGCATCATCTGCTCTGGTAAGGCAGGGTAGTAAACACTCATTTGTGGTGGTGACTAGTCACACATGAAATCCATTTTGCAAACTCGAGTGTAGAGGGGCCAGTTGACAAAGCTTTTAGAGTGATGTGGTTCAATCCACAGTCTGCCTGTGAAATGTAAAGGGGAGGGGGTAGATGTTTCAAAAAAATAGGAACATCTCAAAATCCATTACTTACAAAAAGCGATCACTCTGAATAGTTTAGTATCAAAACTGTCTGACTAAAGACATAAACACACACTCTATCTATCTATCTATCTATCTATCTATCTATCTATCTATCTGTCACAGTAATAGCTATTCCTTATTTATGCGCAACATCATTACAACCCGTGTAGTAACAGACCTGTATCTCTGGTAGTCATCCTCATCCTTATCCGGGCTAACCAGCTGGTTGGGGCAGGCCTCGTTTCCCAGCAGGCTTAGGTACTCCAGTGACGGGGTCACGTCAGCCAAGTGTTCCAGCAGGGCCTCGATATCAGTCAGGTGTCAAAGGGCGGATGTCAAGGACCTAGTGCTGTTAATTACATTAGCATTTACTACCCGCACAGCCCCTCCCGGGCCTGTCTGCACTAAAACATGTCACTGTCAAATTTACTGAGGTGCTCAAAGGGGCTAGTCACTGGCTTTGTGAGACTGGGCAGACAGAGGGGCAATTTAAGGTGCAGGCTTTGGCATATAGTAGTGACACAATTTGGCTGCTGCTCTCTCTCCCTTTCTCTCGATCTCTTTCATTTCCTAGGTGGCCGGGTGCAGAACAGTGACAAAATGATGGATGCCCTGTGGTTCAAACAGTCCGTGCTTCCCAGAGCCGTGCTGTGGAAAACTTTTGCGAAACGTGGAAAAAACAAACAGCCCCTAAAGCAGCCACATTCATCACTAATACATTCACTTGGAAAATTGAGCCCCAAAGTGTCAAAATACAACTGCACTAATGCAGTGCTCGAGCTTTAAAATGGCACTGTGCCACGACAGGATGTACATAATTGGCCTATTAGCATGTGCCGACCACTTCACAACCAAACTCAGCACACAGTCCCAGACGCACACTTCAAGGAGCCCCAGTTTTAATGTTGACTCTGGAAGAGCGTGTGTGTGTACGTGTGTGAGAATGTGTGAGAGAGAGTGAGCATCGTTACCCAGTAGGATCTGCATAACCAGAGGAAAACAGGACACATTGCTAAACCTGTTCTGAAGCTTCGAGGGGAAGTTCACACATTTCTGACTGATCATAAACAGCCTCGCAACGTGTCTGTGTCTTGAATTTCGGGTGGCTGTGCAGAGCTCTGGTTTTAATGTGTTTACTTTGGGTGGTAGAGCACACGGAGGCCGTTATAATCAATGAGCCAAAATGTGAGCATGTTCTAGTGTGTTTAGTGACAAATTAAATCAGTCATTCATTTTTTATTCAGAGAGGTAAAGCAGCCTAATAAATGCAAATGTATTCTCTATAATTTTAAAATAATTGATATTACCAAACCGCAAATGCATTACACCACATTATGCCTTATTCTTGAGATGTATTTTTAATCCAACACTTTTTATTCTCTTTGAAAATAATAATAATAATAATAAAAAAAAAAACACATCTGTTATGCTGACTCTAAAATCTCATTCCACTAGAGGTCCCTGTGGTTCAAAAACTAGTCCTGTGTAGAGCTCTGTGACAGCCAAGTTCTTCTACTTTCTGTTGCAACACACATTGCTCCTTGCAAAAACCGTGACATTAAAAAACGGGTTCTTTGAGACAAAGGCAGGTTGTACTGACATATGAATGTAAGCAAAATAAACTGTTGATTCTGAAACTCGTGCCTGTAGTCTAGGCCTACGCAGGAGACTGCAAATCAAAACAAGAAAGAGACTGAGGGATTAGTTGAAAAGGATATTTGGTTCTTATTGAGTGTTAGGGTGTGGAGGTTGGGTAACCTGGGTAACCGGAGGTCATTTCCAAGCAGATTGTTGTCAGCGACCAGCTCTTCCAGCTCAGTGAACATTTTGAGGCCTGCCAGTGACCTGCAATGATAAGGCAACAGGAAAACTGTTATGGCTCTAAATCTGGTCAGCCGTTATTGTGCAGAAATAAATATTTCAGCCTCCTTCTTTCATACACTGGGAGAGTATGGGTCTGGGCCTGTCAGGGAAGTGAATGACAAGAATTAGTGGTGCTGAGCTCCCCTGGCATGGTGAGGCATCCTTCAGCGGCTGGCAGGATGAGGGATGGGGGTCACTTGTGAGTAGCCAGGATTCAAAACAAAAGGCTTCAGAAATGCGGCGGGCAGGATGAATTTGTCAATGTCTTGTGCCTTGAGGCGCCCAGTTTCGCCTGACCCTAACCCTCCATTCCCAAGACAAATCACTCTGTCACAGTTCACCTTCACTCCCCAGACACAAATTTAACTTGTCATCCATCATTTTCACAGAGGAACCGGAATACACTTGCAATCACAGATGGAATGGAAGGGAAACTTTTTTTGCAACTGTAGGGGTTAGTGTTTGGATTTTAACATCAAAGGAGGTTTTTTATTTTTTTTTTCCTGCCTTTCCGCTCCTTTTTATGACACATTGCAAAGAGAGGGTTAAGGGTCATCTCAACTCTTTCCCTCTCACACACATGCACATTCACACAAGCATAAAAATGATGGAGGGTGGTGTTAGGAGTAATGTTAGTGCCCAGCAAAGTTCAAGTCATGGAAGGTAGCACAATGGCAATGTATGTGTTGTCTAATCCTTCAAACTGACAACATGCCGTGTTAAAGTGTCCTGGTTGACTTCATTGACATTTAAATCCGCCAGAACTTGATGCTGAGTATATTTCAAGATCAGTTTCTCACAGTTGCAAATCTGAATATAGTTGCACGTACTAATTATTTTATTTATTTTAATAATTCTACATTATAACTTAAATGCAGCATGTTTCTTGGTTTAAATTCACACATATAACCTTGACATTAGGTTATGTAAATATAAATTCCAGTGAACAGTGTCACATTGCAACCTGACAAACTCAAGGTACAGTGAGGTCTAAACAGCTGCAGTGTGAACTATTGCTCCTCTCTGGATCTGCCTAGTGTCAATGGCTGCCATAATACACACCCAACTTGGAGCTATGTAAATATAACACCTTTATCATGAGAATCTGCAAATGGCTGGCAAGGAGGAGTATGCAGCGTGGGCACAGGGCATGCTGTACAGTCACATTCATTATGGAAAGGTAACTACATACTGGCAAAGGAAGGAGGATATATAATGAGTGAGATGTGGTGTACAAAACTACACTTGTACCTATTTAAAATTTAGTTAACTGTTATCTTGTCCTATCTGCTGTTTCTTGTGTGTTTTTTTCTAACCAATCAGCTTGGACTCAACTTGGATGTATTCTCGGATCCAAAAACACACATACCGTATATGCATGGAGCGGAAAAACCGGCAGCGACTTTGAACTACAAAGCACAATGTTGCAACTATCTCCTCGGGTGGAAAACGACAAATCAGCAACTCATTGTGGACTTGCGAGTGAGGCGGACTGAGCCGCCTCGTTTCAAAAGACATCAACATTTTGCAAACACAACACGCTTGATACCCACAACATCAGCTGACAGCACCTAGCCAGTGTGCTGGCAAAGCCGCTAGCTGACAACCTCTTATCAGGTCTGATTAATGCATTGGCAAGATGGATGAACGGAGAGATGTGCCAGTTTTATGAAATCCTACTCTGTTTGCTTGTTTTTCTCCTCCCATGGTGCTTCCCATTTATGAAAGCAAAAAAAAAAAAAGGCCCATTAAGCGAGTACACTTAATCTTTAGGGCTTGTATAAATTTCAGACATACTGACAAATTAAATGTTTGCTTTTTTTTACCCTTTGGTCAATTTGCTGTTATTTGTCTTGGATTTAAAAAAAAAAATAGTTGGCTAAAATAATGAAAAAAATATGTCTCTCTTGCTCGGTTTTGTGGAAATCATGACTGGGCTGTGGCCTAAAGTAGCAATTAGAAAGCAAAATGTATATTTTCAGCACAGTTGCTGCGTTTGTATTGACAGGGAATTTGGTACAACATGCAATTAATCTGCGAGCATAAGCTTTTTTTATAACATGTAGCACACTTGTGTACAATATTGGGTAAACATTATTGCATTTTCTGTGAACGGAGGTTGCTAACTAACTATTGCCACCTGTAAGTGTGCATGTGTGTGTGTGCGTGTGTGTGTATGATGGGCTGCAGTCCTGTGGGTTATGTTATTAGCTGCTCGGTTAAAGGGAGCCTCGTGGCACAGGAGGGAGCCTTATTAATTGTTGTTTTCATGTCACCACTGCTGCGTGCACTGGCTGATTTAATCAGTTAAATTCACAGCCAGGGGAGAGCCACTGAGTCCCATCCAGCATTAACTACAGTGCATGGATTGAACTTCTAATACTCTCCAGCTTTCTGTGCTCCCTCTGCAGATTTCCATAGCTGATTTCATTACTTTTTATAAGCTTTCTTGTTTTAATGTTTGGCTTGGAAAACTAACAAAGTTTAAGCGCTGCAGTAAAAGTACTTCACTTGTATGAAAAAAAAAAGCAGCATTTGCTTTTAACAAAACTAATGAGCACAACTGACTTGTGTCCCAATGCTATAGAGATTTGATAAATGGCAAACAAGAGTAAATACACAAAACAGCACACCAACATTTTACAGGAAATATACATAAAAGCTGTCATGTAATTCATCTAGTTCAATAAATGTTCTGATTATAGTCATAATGAAAATGTACGGTAATGCTATGTAAGGAAAATTACGGAATTTCAGATTTACTGCTTCTACCACGACTGGCATTTCGCCCTGTTTCATACACCCCCCTTGTGTGATTTGCATAGACAAAACTCTCGGTCACTTAAGTTCATGTGTATCATAAACTGTGAATATTTTTTTTCATTATAAGCATTTGCTAGAAAGGATAGAGAAAATTATGCAAAATCTGAAAAAATATGAACAATCTAAAGAAGAATTTACCCGCATAATATTCTATCACCTCATTTTGCACATTTAAAAAGCATCTGATTTGTATCGTAATTTGATTATAGTGTAGTATAGTGTATAGTAACGTTAAATGCATTTTCTTAAACCACTAACTAGCGCAAGAGAGAGTGAGGGGGAGAGACAGAGAGAAAGCATGTGAGGCGGTAGCTTTAACGAGGTGAGGCGATGAATCCTCTCCTTGTTAAGATAATTATGATCAGCCTCATTGTCAGGGCTAATACTTCACACGGGCTGTCTTTACGCTTTGACTACCACTTAGCCTGTGTAAGCTCACCATCATACATCATAGGGCCCTGTGCGCCTCAGAGTGTGTGCTTTTGAGCTTACATAAGTAGTGCATGTGTGTGTTGAAACCTTCATTATCTGCTAAGATCCTGTCTCCTGAACACACAGAGTGCATATACTAATATTTAGCTGGGGCAGCAAGAAAGCACAGGAAGCAAGGGAGGATGCGAGAAACGAGACAAGGACACTGGAGAGGAGACACTGACCCAGAGAGAAGCCCTGCCAGATCAATACACTAATACTAATGCAGACATAGTGATTGATAAACCACTGCTGACAACAGAGGGAAGAAAACTCTCGACTATTATTGGCTGAAATGTCAGTCACTCCTGCCAATGCTGTGCACTAGTGTCATGTCAGATATCCTCAGGCAACACATGAAAAATAGAGAACGGCAGGCTTGGCTCTTTTACATGTGTTACACACTCCGTCTTCTTACGTCTGCTGCTTTTGAAACTGTCGCCTAAATGAATCATAGTCTGCAATGTTTTGATACTTTGAAGACGATAGGTCAACTGTGGAGTTTGTCTGAGCTGTACATTACAGAGCTAGAATGTAAAACAACCTCAAAGCCGTCTCTATTACTGAAATGGTGATAGAGATCACAGAGGCAACATCCCTGCAGCTAGCACAGCAAGACCGAAAAAGTTCCTGAGTGGAATGCATATTAAAAAAAACACACACACACACACACACACACACACACACACAAACACGTTAGAAAAGCTGGCGAACCATCGCAGCTGCAGTCCACAAAGGGCTGATGTCCTTTCAAGGATCGCAGTGGTGCAGGAAAGCAAAGCACTGTTATTCTAAACGGAGGGTCAGAGCTGCAGAGTGGCAGTCATAACGACGTCCTGCTCAGAAGGCAACAGATAAATGTTTGATGAATTGACCAATACTGGGGCCATGATGGCCTTCATATGTGCATAATGGACTATTCAGAGCACACTTCAGATTGCCTGCCAGGATAAGGTACTGTAATGAATGGGAAAAGGAACTGGACCTGGGAAACACAGTATGTGGACTGGCTTTATAATAAACTTAATAAAAAAAGGTGAATGGAGGAGGGCTGGTTGGAGAGGGAGGCAGGAGGCCATTTGGCCTAAAATTGTCAAGACATATTCTGTTTGTTTTTTTCTCTGTAAACTGAAAAACTGTCCATATTCTCATATCTTGCCTTAAAACAAACAAAGTAACGTCCAAGCTGTGTTAATATTATCTAACAGACTTCAACACAAATGAATTTATCTTAGGAATCAAGTCTAAATTTCATTATATAACTGCAATTAGCGCAGTTATGTTCAGACAAATTTCTTCTTTCATCAAAAATTTTAAAACGTCAAACGGGTAGACCTGATGTTTTTTCTAGTGTAATAAAGCGACTGTGAAAGGCACAGCGTGTTAACAGTTACTAGTTTGTGTAAATAATAGGAAATAGGATGAAACATAATATTAATAAACTTCGTTCAACACAGCTGGATTTCATCACTAACACGCAACAAAAACACAAATAAACATCAAAAAATACCAAAATACAGCATCAAAACGGTATCAGGATTAGCTCATGGTAAAATAACATGACATTATCTGTAAAGCAAATTAATGCCCTGAAACCCCTCAAGCCCCCAACATGCCTCCTACCACCTCCACACAGTGTTGATCAGGTCTGTTCCAGCACTCTTCCCCCCAGCTACAGTTTATGGCCTATACGAGTCTCTGTACATGCATCTCTGATGGCGTCGGTGAATTAGACTGTCATTATCTGTCTCCATCTCCCCCCACAGCTCTCCTTTTCTCACCCCCCACCCCCCAATCAGCCTCACATTCAGACAGTCACTGCTCAGTGTGGCACTCCTCTCTCTCAGTATTGCCAGGCCTCAGGTGGCAGTCATTTAAAGATCACACGTCCAGGACACACACACGCCCTCCCTGAATGCATGTCAATTCACACATGGGAAGGGGATTACACGTCTCCTCCTAGGCAGCTGCAAATTACTATTAATGGCGATGCAAATCATTAGAGTACATTTGGCGCCGCCAGCAAATCTCGTCTTTATGTGGGTTCACTCTTAATCTGTTTTGAATATTGCGCTATGCACGCTCCTGACAGCCGACGCGTAAAAAGCATCACTAGCTACAAAGCTGTCAATTGGAGGTGGCATGTCAGATTGAACTTTACACAGGGTTACATCATTTGCAAAAAAAACACAAATATTTATTCTTTTTGAAGAGCATAAACAAATTCGAGCAAGAAGAGAATCTGTGAAATACAATTAGCAAAGTTCTTTGTTGATGAAGAAGTTAAACATCACTGCTCATTACTTCATGCGATACGAGGTTATTATGTGAGAGGCGCAAATTAAATTGTTGAAAATGTCTACACCATGGTGTGTCTGTCGAACGTTTAAAGCTAGCTCCTGTGCGTTTGAATGATAACACCACTGTGGATCCTGCGGTGTCTGAGTTATAGACTACCCCTGTGGATATTCCTGCTGAGTGTGTGAGGTTAATATTCTCTCTCAATGTCATTAGTGCTGGCAGTGGGGCTGAGAGCACTGTGAATCAGACAGGGACTGATCCTGTCCTGTCACAGACACACACACACACACACACACACACACACACACACACACACACACACACACACACACACACACCCAGGGCCAGACAAAATCAAAGCCACTGTACTGAGGTCAGCATCACCTGGCCTCATGCTTCCCCCTTGCATCTGCAACCCCTGTCTGATTAATGACCCTGGATCAACCCTGGCCAAGGGATAAGGACTTGACAGACATTCCTGTCAGATCCAACCTCATAAGCCTTGCTTGACCCCGCTTTGGCCCAGGATGAAGTCTAAGCTCCAACAATGACCCGGTTTGAGAGGCAGGGAGAGAGTTTCCTCTTTCCAAGTGAAGACAGGAATGGAGAGATCACTTGCAGAAAGGTGGACGTCTCTTTTAAAGTTTTAGCAAGTGAGTTCTGTTCCACGGTCGGCCAGAATGACAGCTGCTTCTCACGTACAACACTAAACACTATGAAATACATCATCAGACAAGGGAGGAAAAAAAGTCCGCCTGAAGTAAAGCTCCTTCAGACTCCATACAATGTAGTGACTGGCCTGCGCTCACAGTATGGCCATGCATCTTGTGAATGTTTGTATTGAAAGATTAGTTGTCTATCCACATGACAAACACCCTCCTCTCTCAGTGAGCGGGAGCTGAAAATCAATTCACTGATGGCATCTCAGTCAGTGAGGACATCAATGCGGCACAAACAAGCACACGCAAGCTCTCATGCATGCTGCACAGGCTCACACATCTTTAAGTGTGTATAATACTGTGGAATTACAGTGACAGGGTCAATCAGCCAAGGCATATTGCAATAAGTAGGCTTCACATTAAACAAAGAATTCTTCATGAATAAAGATAATGCAGAAATATATATGTATGGTATAGTGTACACAGAATATGTAGCTGGATATAAACTCATGTACTCTTGCAATAAAATAAAGGAACCATTAAATAATAGATGCCGCGATCTGTGAGGAAGAATCCCTCAGTGCCCTGTCTGCCTGTACGCTCTGTCATTACAGTGTTCGGGCTCAGTGCTTGTCAACATTTCCCTGAGAGAGGGAGCCATCCTGCATTACGTTTGAGTGAGTTCAACTGTCAACTGCCAGCCATTTGTATGCCTCAGCATCCACCTAATAGCAAATAATCACTACCCCGCGCTCTCTTCATGGCAAATGATCGATGTTGTCTTGAAGTCTGATGGATGACCCTGCCACAGTGATGTCCAGGCATGCATTAAAAACCACCTCTATGAAATGCCTGTCAGTCCGATGAAGCGGCGTGCACAAACATCACACGCGTGTGCACATGCTGACGCTGAGGAACGCATGCACACAGATAAAGGAGAAAATGAACAAAGCAAGGGAAAGACATGATTCAGTTCAAGCTAAAGTTAATTTCTTTATATTAGTGGAAAATTTTATAATGTGACGGGACCTGTGGTGTGATTGGTAGACAGCATTACTAGAGGTAGACTGCTCAAGTACCACCTGGGATGCCTCTTTTCCTCCTCTCACCCTTTCCCCCCCTCCTTCCCTCTCTCTAACACACAAACAGCTCCCTATTACCCCTCAGTGTTCAGATTAAAATGCACAGCACCACAATCTTTGATCTCCCACTTGCTGACACAAATCCTTTCAAGCCTCAACATTTTCCTGCAAAGGTAATTAGTGCTAATTAAAAAGTTTCGAAAGCAGTCCACGGCTGCTGTTGATGCTGCCGCTGCTGGTGCTTGGGCGCGCCCTCCGTCAGATCACCCATCTACCCCCTCCGCAGGTCTTGCGGATGTGTGTGTCAGCCGTGTTCCTGCCTCTGTTCTGCAAAGGCTCCCATAACTAGATGACACCAGTCAGCCTAGAGTGTTTGTAGAAGCAGGATGAAACCTAGGAGCCCAGTAAGGGGTCTAGTGGTTGTTCTTCCCCCATGACAAACCTGTGCTCTGCAGGAGAACATGTAATGACACATGTAACAAATACAAATCCCACAAATAGAACAGGTGTAGTCTTTAATTGGGATATCCTGGCTTGGGGTTTGGGGGTTAGTAAACACGGAGTAATTAACTTGATAAGGGATTCAATTTGCTGAAAATATCATTGCAGAGAAACATATCATTTACTATGGGCCCTGATTTACATAACGATAACAAATGCAAAGACTCCAAAGTCTTGTGGCATAATGAATAAACATACTCATGATTAAAGAACATCCTGTTTGGTGTGATTCCAATAATTTGAGATTAAGATATAACTTGAGCAGTCTAGCAGTGCTATCATTCATTCACCGGCCTGCCTTATTGCTTTCATCAAGCCATTATTATGATATAATTAGCTGCCTTTCTAGCATATTATTAAGTGGCTTGCTGAGTGTCAGGTACAGAGGCGTCTTAGAAATGACACACACAAAAAAGCAATATCGTTCCACAATGTTTCAAAAAGATAATTACATAATCTCAGCATGGAGAGCAAGCAGAAAAGTGATAATTAGACAAGTATTCCTGCCAATTAAAGTATCAAGCCGCCTTGCATTTTTTATTTATTTTTTTCCTGTGTGATGTAGAGCTTGCTGAACTTCCATGTACGACATAATACAATTATACCGGTTATGTAAAATCATCATAAAGATATCAATGCATTATAGTAACATTGACTCATTGACACTTGAGATTGCAACACTGTTTACTAGAAGCTGGGACGTTTTCAAGGACTTCTAAAGTTTGCATGTCAAGCTAAGATGACAGTAACATCCAGGGGTATGCTTTGGCTCTAACAAGCCTATTAATAGGCTTAATGATTGACATGTAGGTGTGCCAACAAGAAAAAAGCAGAGTAGCAACAAAGTTATTGATTTGACCTTTGGGATGGTTCCTTCGTTCATCGTTGTTGTTTTTGCCTTGTCTTACACCTCGAAAAAGGAGATAATAGAACATGTCACCGCACAAGGCAGTTTGAAATTGAATGCCATCATTTTAATTTAAATGTTACATTCTGTGTGACATCTCTGTCAATGCATAATTGGCACTGGATGTACATATTTATCATTCAGCGTGAGACACTCAAAGACACCGACAGATATGTTACTTTGATGGGATGACAGTCAGATGTGGGGAAAAAAATAGAACTGCAAATCAACTGTCGCGCTGTCAGTTAAGCTTTTTGTCACAAACTCACTAAACATGCCTGATTAGAAATAGCAAACGAGCTGTGGGCTGGAATCAGTGTTCTTGCTCCAGAAATGTGTAAATAGGCTTATTTGATCCGAGTAGAGAGAACAAAAATCAGAAGACAGATTCAGAACAAAATCATAATAAATGATGGATATTTATTGGGAGAACATCCTTTGCAGTACAACAAACTTTACAGTGTGAAAGTATTTGAAAGAAACACATTCTCCAAGAGTTATTTATATATAGTATACACAGCTTAAATTATAAAAAACAGGTATTTATTTGAACGGTCTATAAAGATAGAAACAAAGCTATATCATAAGATGTAGTGATCCATACGCACACAGCTTTGAAAAATATCTGCAGGGCTCAGATCAGACAACTGATCTGATGTACTGACGATGGCCTTTTTGTAGTTTCCTGACATGACAGCTTAAAGGGAGGTGTGTGATAGCCTATGTGCCCATTGTAACGCACACACAGCAGTGCAGCTCACCAAGAAGAAGAGGAAGAGGAAGAAGAAGAGGAAGAATAAAAGAATAAATCCTTCCCACTCTCTTTTACTTTCCCTCCGTGCCTCTCTCCGTGTCTTACCGCTGGCCCATTACCTTTACAGAGTGAGGCTCATTAAAGAAGGCAAGTTGAGTCAAATCTTTCTGTAATTCAGCAGAGGTGAATTGCTGTCAACATCATTAACCGTCATTTCTCTAACTCACTTCAGTACTTATGAAGTGTTCTTTATTGTGTAATGATCCAAATCTCTTTTCTAAATCGCCCCTCTTCAAAGGCCCTGGAGGACATACCACCCATGCCGCCAACTGACATGCTAGAGGGCCAGATTAAACGTGGCTCCATCATTATGTTCCTCTTTGTGCTTAAACAGATCCAGCATTTCATCCTGTGCTCCGGCTAGCAGGTCCTCATGAGGAACAGAGGGGAAGAGAGATCAGTGAAAGAGCTAAGCGGAGAGAGGGATAGTGGTTTTCAAACATGGGTGTTCTTATCTATGTGGATCTTTGTAACTATGGATAGTGCATCATTTTAATTTGGTTTGCTGCTTCGCTAGACCGATACCAATAACCTTCCTTCCTCCCTTTCCATTTTTTTAAGTGTTTACTGATAGTTCACTGATCTCATGAGGCCATTGGTCAGGCTGCCTCCATGGCTAATTACAGTGAGAGCTGCCCTGCTTGTCATGCTAGATGTCCTCTGAGTCCTGTCTTAAGAGAAGCCTCCTTTGTGCCTCCACCATTGTGTGTCCCCTAGTGCTCGGTATCATGCTATGAGATGTCCTCCAGGCCTTGTGTTGGGGGAAGCCTCTTTTGTGCAGCCACCATTATGTGTCCCCAGTGCCGAACCCCCTGCTAGGTAGGAACACAGACAAAGTGCAGCAGGGGGATGCTTCTCAGGGCCCTAAGACCTACAGTAAATCTTCAAACAATTTAGACAAACAAAAACGGCTGCTGTGCTGCGGTGAGAGTAGACAAGGAAAAGCAGATGAATAAGCAACATCAATTACTGGGGCTTTGACCTGCAAGCCCCCACACCATGGCACACATTTCACACCAAATCGCCCCAGATTGAAGTTGACACTGCTGGAGTGGAAACACTGACCCCTCACAAGGCTAGCGCTTCAAACTTAAGAGCAAAGAAAGACAGGGGGGGGGGGGGGGGACTGACAAACTACATAGACCAAGGCCAACGTGGAAGGGAGACAAGAAGGAGGGGTATGAATAAGAAAAAAAAAACACGCATAATAGGTCCTAGTTTGTTTTAAAGTGAGACAAAATGGCTCAATTTGAGCACTTAGACCATCGAATTGGCCCAGCTGAGGTACAAGAGGAACATGTGAGGGGACAACCGCATCAGGCCACTGATAAGGAGCCTATAAGAGGAACAAAGCCGGATGTCCAACAGGCTTACTAGTGAACCTGAGTGGGACTGGACCTTATTTAAAGCTTGTTTTAGCCTCCCAGCTTTACCCCCAAAAAGTGCCGCTTCTCCTGAAGCCTTTTCACTCAAGCACATAAAGCCTCCCTCCTTACTTTGTAAGCTTGGACAAAGGCAAAATAAACACATGGGTCACATTTGTTCAACACTAGTGCACTGCTCTAATAAAAAAGTTCCTCAAAGACCCTTTTAAAGAAAAGAGATACTGCATGAAGTGTTATCTCTTACTTTCCAATTGTGCACCTCATGAAAGAGACTTTTTTCATTATCACTTTGATTGAAAAACCAAGAAAAAGCGTGTCTCCAAAGGTGAGAAAAGATCATGCAATCCTATCACAGTTTGTCAATACAGTGTTAATTAATCTAATAACAAACAGCTCTGGAAAACATGCCCCAAACTGACTAGACGACATGTAGTCTCGCAGCAGCATAGCAGCACATTGACACATTTGGGGGCATCAGGCTCTGGATAGAGACAGTCCTAACAATCTCCCAATTAGCCAGGGGGAAAGCAGAAAATATGTCTCAGGTTCACGGAGCAAGCGTGAAACTTAATAATATGACATGACATACAAAAACAGAGCATGTCTTTTTATAGCCACATGTGAAAATGAAGCAAAAACAAAAGAAAAGGAACAAGAAGGAGAAGGTGCTTGTCTTCTTAGTGAAAAAAAAATGAAAAAAGAAAAAGGTTTTAAGGGTCTTTTTTTGATAGTGGATTTAAGTGACATGATAAATGTGACACTGAAGTAATACAAAAAAACATGAAGGAATCAGATGAAACAATGATAAAAAAGGCAACAGTCGAGCAACTATAATCAATGAATACAGGAACTTAAATGAGCTTGAAACCAATTAAATATTTGCATTGTGATTTGTGATAATTCTATATGTGTAAACCTATATGACAACATCTTGCTCTGACTATCAGACCAAAAGGGTATATTCTGCTCATATGTGTGTTATGCAAACCAAAAAAATTGAATTATTAATACAGAATATTGCAGAAGTGGCTCTACTCAAAGGTTAAAATGTACATTACGTCCCCACTCTTGATCATTTCCAGTTTAATAATATGAACATTATGGAGATCATTAGCAAATCTAATGAAAGCCTAAAACCAATTTTGCCTCCATGAAACCATGACACATTGACAGACAGACAAGGGAGTCTGTCAGACAGAGCAAAGAATTATTCACAAAGAACATAAAATCCTAACATTATCATAAACTATTTAACCCATCTAAAAGCTCCACACACTCGACTAATGTATAGGACTCAAGTGTGAGCACCTGTTTCAAACAATGGAGCCATTCGCACCCCCAGACCCCCCCCCGATCACAGACATTCAAACAGAATGATAATGGAGCGTACGCCAGTCAGTCAGTCAGTCAGTCAGTCAGTCAGTCAGGCAGCCGTCTTTGCAAATGGAAATCCAGAGAAAGGTGGAGATGGGAATCATTTTATCTAGTTGACACACATTACAACGGAGAATTTCAAAAGAGTAAGATGGAAGCTCTCAGGTCAATTATGGTGTCAAGGCTGTCAGCTTGCGATGAAATATATACCTTTGAAGAACACTTTACTCGAGGGATGGGGTAAAAAGGATGGGAAGACGTACTGTTTAACCCAGAGACCGTATAAGAATATCAGCGATGATGGAGTAAAATGTGGCATGATAATGGACCATTTTTACGGAGCACACTTTGTCAAGAGGGACAGACTACACCCACCTTCTGAAGGGTAGTACCAAGGAATATTATTCTGGTGACCAACACTGATTAATGGCATCAGCTGAAATAAAGTGCTAGGTCATTAACAAAGTCATTAAAATAATGGGGAGAGAGGTAATTTACAATATATATTTTAAGTTAATTCAGACCCCATTCCATTTTCTTTTTGAGGATTTTAGAAAATTTAAGCTTGCTAAATAACCACACTAAGCCAACGAAAAGTTATTTTAAGAGAGAAAAGGTTCAAACACACACACACATAAAACTTCGTGTTTCTCCAGGCCCTTTTTATTCTAGCCTCCAAATGTAAATGTCCTCACCCTCTGCTCAAGATATAAAATAGTAACCTTGAGACAGTGAATGACAGAGGGAATTATGGGTAATTGTAGTGTCAGAAAGGGAGACAGCTGTATGATGAGATTCTGTGTCATTTAGACAATCAGAAACTTAAGAGGCAGTGTGACACATTTCTCCCCCTCCATCCGACAGGGCTCCTGACATGGCTGGTGATAATTTCCAGGAGGGAGGAAAAAGAGAGACAGAAAAGAGTGAGTGGAGAAAGCACAAATGAAAATGGAAGTCACAGAAAGAAAGGTGTGATTTCTCCTCTTCCGTATGCAGCGTGGGCCAAGTGATAGCCTGTGTGCTGCATTCATTGCAGGAATCAAGAAAAAAAATATCCCCTTACATGTCAACCTGCCAGCCAGATAAGAGGTGTCTGAAGCTCTGTATGAGATTAATACTTCCCAGCTAGAAATGCTACAGGATGTGAAGGGGGACTTTTGATCTGTGTGGTGAAGCCACTACAACAGTACAACACTTAACATGGATGATACATACTTCCTACGCAGGTCAGATATGTGCATTGACACGCAAAAAAAAACACGCCTTGTGGTATATCTGAACCACAAATGGAGAATAAAAACATTAAGTGTAGTTGCCAGTTTATACACGTTCACACTTGAGCCATAACGAAGAGAAGATAAATGAAAGGATGAAGTGCCTGTCAACATAATGAATTCAATAAAAGCAACATTGTCTGCTTTGTCACATTTCAAAAGCAGTGACGTGTAATTACTGTTATTTGTAGAAATAGCCTTCATTATCATCAGAGAGGGCCCTTCCGTTCTAACCACTAAAAACGCAGTTCAACAACCATCTAATGGAAATATGCCATGATATTGTAGTGTTGACGAGTCTTGTGTAAGAAGTAAAATCTTTATGTTATCACAATATGGAATTGTTAGAGTTAATATAGCTCTATTTAGATAAATATTAAATTCAAGTAAAATATCAGGTCATTTGGTCGATTTGGAAAATTCTAGGCATGCATTCATTGTGCAATTGTTAATATTTTAAAAAGTCCTCAAAGGGTCTCAATGGTAAAACACATGGTGATGTGTGCAGAACAGAATTGTCGCTTTCTGGTGGCAGTACATTGTGCTTTCCACTCCAGAATGGATTAGGTTACAGTACCACAAGCAAGATCAATTATATCTTGAAACTGGAAATGACATAACTGACACAAGCTATGTTCAACCACATGTCAACACCCTTGTTATTGTATACATATTGTAAAGGGAAACAACAGCAGTGCTCATGTAAAAACAAAGCACATAGAAGGTAAGTAACAGTGAAACACAGAAACAGAAAGACCAGCAAAAGTCCTGAACTTGTATTCAAGTGTAAGTACAGAGTGGGATGGTGCACTGCAAGAAATAATCAATTGTGCTAAATTGGTTAAAACACAGCTAAACAGAGATTTGGATACTCGGTATCTTTGTTCAGGTTGGAGGGGATTTCTGCTCTTAATCATGTTATCAACTAACCTGATTTTAGGCTGACACGTGTAAACATCATAACTTGATTACAGTAATGTAGTTAAGGTTGTGAAACAAAACA